>NC_085136.1:71113198-71288198 GCF_035046485.1 Aedes albopictus | reverse complement strand
CAGATTTTTTTTTCCAAGGATTCTTTTAAGAATGCCTCCAAGGATTCCTCCATGGATATCTCCTGAAAATCCTCCAGGAATTCCTCCTGAAATGTCTTCACGGATTCCTCCAGAAATTCCTCCACGGGATTCTCGAGGAATTCTTCAAAGGATTCTTTCAGGAATGCCTCCAAGGATTCTTCCAGAAAACCCTTCAGAAATTACTCCCATCAGGGATTCCTCGAGGATGTTTTCACGGAATTTCTCCAGGGATTCATGCGGGAATTTCTTTAGAAATTTCTCCAGGAATTACTATGGAAATTTCACTTGAAATTCCTCCAGGGATTCTTCCAAGGGTGTCTCCAGAGATTCCTGCAAAAGTTCCTCCAGGAATTTCTCACAGAATTTCTCCAAGATTTTTTCCTGGGATTCTTCCAAGGATTTCGACAGGAATTTCTAAACGGAATCCTCCAGAAAGTCCTCATAGAATTTCTACCGGAATTCCTCCAGAAATTCGTCCAAGGATTTCTTTAGAAATTTCTCCATTAGTTTCTTTAGGAATTGCTCCAAGGATTCATCCAGAAATATCTTGCTCCTCATATTCTTCCAGGAATTCCTCAAAGGATTCCTCCAGAAATTCTTGTAGGGATCCCTTCAGAGATTCCAATGATTTTTTCCAGAGGTATTCTATGAATTCGTCAAGGAGTTCCTCCACGGATTTCTCCTGTAATACTTCTAGAGATTCATCCTGGAAATCCGTCATAGATTCCTTAAGGAGTTCCATAAGTAATTCCTTCAGGAATTTCTCCAGGAATGTCTTAGAAATCCTTCCAGGAGTTACTCTACAAATTTCACTAGAAATTCCTCCAAAGGTGTCTCCAGAGATTCCTGCAAAAATGCCTTTATGGTTTCCTCCAGAAATTTCTTCGTGGATTCCTGCCAAAATTCTTACAGGGATTTCACCGGGAATTCTTTCAGGGGCGTCTAGAGATTCCTCCAGAAATTTCTCTATGGGTTCCTCCTGGAATTATTCCAGGGATTCCTAGGGAAATCTCAGTATTTAGTTATTGCTGAAAACAATCGAGACCGAGTTCCTGAAGAATCCCATCAATAAGGATTCTTTTCAGCAAATTCTTAACAAGCAATTAAATTCCACAATCTATGGATTGCCGACGAAACGTTAGAATCGTAAACAGCAAGACCACGAAACGCCAAAAATATAGACGTTTTTCGCATAGCAAAACGTGTAGTGCCCTATTCGCCTTGATAAAGTTGGTTGAGCCTGAGGATTTTCATCGGCTTTTGGAGGCGTTACAAGGTTTCGGAAAATCTCAGCTGCGTTACATGCGGTACGAGGGAATTTCATGGGATTTTCAGTAGCATTTCAGGATGTTTCAGAGGCGTTACAGGGCCGTTCATGATAGTTTCAGAAGACTCAACGACGTTTTCGCGGGTTCCGGTGGGTCTCCGGTGCGTTACATGGTGTCTAAGGCGGCTTAAGGGTTTTCGGTTGCAATTCAAGAAGTTTGAAGGGATTTTAAAAGGGATTCGGAGACGTTATAGAATCGTTATAGTAGGTTTCGAACGGTCTGCTACATGGGGTTCGAGGGTTTTCGGTGGTACATATTTCAGGAAGTTTCAGAGGATTTCCAAAGAATTTCAGAGGCGTTTTCGGGAGTTTAGAAGGGTCTTTGGTGCGTTACTGGGAGTCCGATGGATTTTCAGAGACATTTAAGGAAGAGTCAGAGGATTTTCAGCTGATTTCAGAACCAAATTGGCCGATTTCGGAGATCTCAGGAACGTTTCAAGGTATTTTCAAGGGGTTTGGGGAGCCTACAGTTTTTGAGAATATATTTTGGATCGATTTGGGTTTTTTTTTCGACTGTAACTGGATGTTGAAACGTTGAACGTTGAAACGGGTATCTCAGTCTTAATGGATTGGCGATTTATTTTATGCTATCCGACGTTTCGGCCATGAGTTATGGCCTTTCTCAAGGGAAAACTGTATTTATATAAAATGTGCAATAGTTATAAATTTGCTAGTCTATTACAGTTTGTCTTACAATATCTATCGTTCTTGTAATTGCTATAATTAGCATTAGTGTTTATCAATCTATTTGGGTCATTGCTTCTGTAGATAACATTAGAATTGACTTCAATTACAATACAACTAAAACACATATTACGGATATGATCCAGGAATACCTTCAGAAATTCCACCTGAAAATTATTCATGAAATATTCAAGGTGTTCCTCCAGGGACTCATTTAGGAATTTATCTAGGAATTTCTACTAGAAGTCCTCCAGCGATTCCTTCGGAAATTCTTACAGGAAATTCTTCAAGAATTCCTTCAAGAATTCCTTCAGAAATTTTTCCAGGGATTCCTGCGGGAATTCCTGCAGTGCTTCCTCCAGGAATTCATCCAGGAATTTCTCCTTCAGGGATTCCTAAGAGGAACATTTTCATGAATTCCTCCAGAAAATCCATTAGGAATCCCTCGAGGAATTTTCTAGGAACTCCTCCAGGTGGTTTTCCAAGAATTCCCACAGGGATTCATCCAAGAATTTCTCTAGAAAATTTACTAAGGATTTCTTCAGGGATTCCAGAGGTTTCTCCAGGGATTCCTCCCAGATTTCTTCTAGGGAATTTTCCAAGAATTCATCCGGGGATTTCTTCCAGGGTTTGCTCCATGAATTCATCCAGATATTTCTGCAGGGATATTTATAATGTATTTTGAAAATATTAAGAGGGGTTGTGCTTTTTGAAAACGATTTTACCATTTAAATTTGGAAATCACTCAAAGGGGCTTTTCCCTCTTACAAAATTGAAGCTTAAAAATAAAAAATAAAAAATTCCTGCAGGAAGCCATCCACGGATTCTTCCAGAAATTTCTCCAGGAATTCATCTAGGGATTGTTCCGGGAATTCTTCCAGAGGTCTTTCCCAGAATTCCTCTAGAGATTCTACCAGGGGCGTTTTTTTTTCACGGTTGCCTCCAGGAAATCCTCCAATTATTTCTTCAGAAATTTCTTCAAGAATTTATCTAGCGATTTCTCCAGGAATTTATTAAGGGATTTCGCCAGGAATTTCTCCAGGGATTCCGCCAGAAATTTGTCCAGAAATTCCTCCATGATTTCCTCCAGAGATTTTTCTTGAAATTGCTTCAGGGATTTCTCCAGAAATTCTTCCAGGGATTTCTGCAAGAGTTGTTCTGGGGATTTCTTCAGGAATTCATCCAGAAATTCCTCCAAGAAGTCATCCACAAATTTGTCTAGGAATTTCTCCCGGGATTTCTCTAGCGATTTCTTCAGAATTTTTTTCCAGGGATTCCTTCCATTATTGCTCTAATGATTCCTTCAGGAAATCATCCAGGGATTTCTCCAGGTATTCTTTCGGAAATTCCTCCAGAGATTCCTACAGGAGTTTCTCTAGAAAGTTCTACAGGGATTTCTTCAGGGATTTTTCTAGAGATATCACTAGGATTTCCTCTAGAGATTCCACCGGGGGCTCTTCTTGGAATTCCTTAATGAATTCTTCCAGGAATTCTCCCAGGGTTTCTTCTTGAAAGTTCTTCAGTGTTTCTTCAAGAAAATCTTCCGGAATGGCCATCCAGGTCCCCTCCCCCCTCTGGCTGCGCCAATGTATTTATCTTAAATAATCTAACTTTTCTCAACACAATTAAGTTCCATTAAAGTAAAGTTACCTAATTGGAGGTCCATAAGTAAATTTTACCTAAATGGATTCTACCCAAATGGAGATTCCAGTAGAATATGATGCCTTTACAATTTCAAATCTATCTGGGGAGATAGGATAGTCACAAATGGGTTCAATAATTAGTCGTTTGACAGAAATCAAATTACCTAATCCTAAATATGCACCAATTCTGATCGTCGACCGAGCAGACATTCCACATTGCAGAATTTTGTCGCCTGGGGTTTATAGAACGTCGAGTCGAACGGATCCACCCACAAAACGAGCTAAAGCCCTCGTCGTAATTAGCACAACCACCAATCTCGTAAATCCTATTTATGATGTACATATCGCGCCATCATCGGTACACACACAGAGGACAACATTGTGCGTGCGGCGAGTGCATCCCTTTCCGGATATTCCTGAATTGTATTTCCGACTCCGTGGAAAACGAGACGAGTACTGCAGCGCTGGCTGCTGGACGAAGCCATTAAAATTCAATAAGCTGATCGGTCACCATCAGCTCTCGAATAAAAGCCAATTTCATCGGAGTCAACATGCGAAGTAACACATCGACCGACCGACCGACCGTACGCGTGACGTCCAGCATCCGTTCAGCTGGAGCACGTCGGACAATGCTTCACCGAGCGAGGCGCACAGAACAAGAGCCACCAACAACAACACGACATGTATATGGTAAATGTAATTGTTATTTTAAGCCCATGACTCGTTGCCGTCCCGGTCTGCTTCTGCTGTGTCGCTGCACCAGACTGCGGTTTGTGCGGACGTCCCACTATTCCAGAATCCTTTCCGGGATACTGCTGCTGCTGCAGTGCGGCCTGCACTACCTATGGTCATAGCTAGTTCGAGTTTGACATATTAATTCCGCCAACCTGCTACTCTACTACTGCACGCGTTATGCTACGAATCCAGTAGTGAAACCACTTCGGAATCAGCAGTCAGGTGGAGGAGACTAGCTCCTGACTGTAGGGTGGAAAACTCTCATCGAAAAGTTCAACTGCTGTCCTCGTCCACTCACACTGTACTCCCTCCACGAAACAGCGCCTTCTCGCCTCCCGCATCTGTTTAAAGGTAATTATCTCATTTGAAGACCACCGCAAAACGAGAGACCGGGAAGCGGAAGCACTTACGGACGGAGGAGCGCACCCGTGCACAACTACGGATTCATTGTCGTCTCGTGCGATTCTTTTCAAAATCTAATTAAACTTTTTTTTCCTACTCCAGGACCTGTATCCATTCATTCCAGCTCAGAAGGATGTGATGGTGATGTTGTCGTTCATCCTGTCCGTCTATCTATCTGTGTTGTCGGCGACGGATTTGGTCTGTTGTGGCAGCTCATCTAATGTGCTTATCTCGGTTTGGTGCATTCGCGTACAAAGCAAACAATGCCATCAGTTGGAGGTATAAAGAAAAAATAAATCTATTTTTTTTGTTTGTTATGTAAAAATCGTTTTTTTTTTTTTTAAACACGATTGAAATACAAAGCAGATGTTGATGAGCTTATCATTTCTGGATGAAATAGGGGTTACCATTCATCTCTATCAGATGTCTTCTGTCGTAGATAAAGAATAAAACATCATTAGCTTTTCTGATGGTAGGTACATAGCTGACATGTATAAGTCGTCTGTAGGGTATTACAGAAGTCTACTGCAATGGCTTTTAACGTAACAATTGGGGAATTACTTTGTATTGAAATTCTTCGAGAGGGGTTTCTCAGGAATCCCATTTTAATTCCGAGATCACTATAATCTCGAGAGAGATTCACTAGAATCTCCAGAGAAATTCACAAGATTCTAGAGAGAAAGGAAGATTCCCCAGAATCTCGGGAGAGATTCCCCAGAATCTCGGGAGAGATTCCCCAGAATCTCGGGAGAGATTCCTCAGAATCTCGGGAGAGATTCCTCAGAATCTCGGGAGAGATTCCTCAGAATCTCGGGAGAGATTCCTCAGAATCTCGGGAGAGATTCCTCAGAATCTCGGGAGAGATTCCTCAGAATCTCGGGAGAGATTCCTCAGAATCTCGGGAGAGATTCCCCAGAATCTCGGGAGAGATTCCCCAGAATCTCGGGAGAGATTCCCCAGAATCTCGGGAGAGATTCCCCAGAATCTCGGGAGAGATTCCCCAGAATCTCGGGAGAGATTCCCCAGAATCTCGGGAGAGATTCCCCAGAATCTCGGGAGAGATTCCCCAGAATCTCGGGAGAGATTCCCCAGAATCTCGGGAGAGATTCCCCAGAATCTCGGGAGAGATTCCTCAGAATCTCGGGAGAGATTCCTCAGAATCTCGGGAGAGATTCCCCAGAATCTCGGGAGAGATTCCCCAGAATCTCGGGAGAGATTCCCCAGAATCTCGGGAGAGATTCCCCAGAATCTCGGGAGAGATTCCCCAGAATCTCGGGAGAGATTCCCCAGAATCTCGGGAGAGATTCCCCAGAATCTCGGGAGAGATTCCCCAGAATCTCGGGAGAGATTCCCCAGAATCTCGGGAGAGATTCCCCAGAATCTCGGGAGAGATTCCCCAGAATCTCGGGAGAGATTCCCCGGAATCTCGGGAGAGATTCCCCAGAATCTCGGGAGAGATTCCCCAGAATCTCGGGAGAGATTCCCCAGAATCTCGGGAGAGATTCCCCAGAATCTCGGGAGAGATTCCCCAGAATCTCGGGAGAGATTCCCCAGAATCTCGGGAGAGATTCCCCAGAATCTCGGGAGAGATTCCCCAGAATCTCGGGAGAGATTCCCCAGAATCTCGAGAGAGATTCCCCAGAATCTAGGGAGAGCTTCCCCAGAATCTTGGGAGAGATTCCCCAGAATCTCGGGAGAGATTCCCCAGAATCTCGGGAGAGATTCCCCAGAATCTCGGGAGAGATTCCCCAGAATCTCGGGAGAGATTCCCCAGAATCTCGGGAGAGATTCCCCAGAATCTCGGGAGAGATTCCCCAGAATCTCGGGAGAGATTCTCCCGAATCTGGGGAGAGATTCTCCCGAATCTGGGGAGAGATTCTCCCGAATCTGGGGAGAGATTCTCCCGAATCTCGGGAAAGATTCTCCCGAATCTCGGGAGAGATTCTCCCGAATCTCGGGAGAGATTCTCCCGAATCTCGGGAGAGATTCTCCCGAATCTGGTTAGAGATTCTCCCGAATCTGGGGAGAGATTCTCCCGAATCTGGGGAGAGATTCTCCCGAATCTCGGGAAAAATTCTCCCGAATCTCAGGAGAGATTCTCCCGAATCTCGGGAAAGATTCTCCCGAATCTCGGGAGAGATTCTCCCGAATCTCGGGAGAGATTCTCCCGAATCTCGGGAGAGATTCTCCCGAATCTCGGGAGAGATTCTCCCGAATCTCGGGAGAGATTCTCCCGAATCTCGGGAGAGATTCTCCCGAATCTCGGGAGAGATTCTCCCGAATCTCGGGAGAGATTCTCCCGAATCTCGGGAGAGATTCTCCCGAATCTCGGGAGAGATTCTCCCGAATCTCGGGAGAGATTCTCCCGAATCTCGGGAGAGATTCTCCCGAATCTCGGGAGAGATTCTCCCGAATCTCGGGAGAGATTCTCCCGAATCTCGGGAGAGATTCTCCCGAATCTCGGGAGAGATTCTCCCGAATCTCGGGAGAGATTCTCCCGAATCTCGGGAGAGATTCTCCCGAATCTCGGGAGAGATTCTCCCAAATCTCGGGAGAGATTCTCCCGAATCTCGGGAGAGATTCTCCCGAATCTCGGGAGAGATTCTCCCGAATCTCGGGAGAGATTCTCCCGAATCTCGGGAGAGATTCTCCCGAATCTCGGGAGAGATTCTCCCGAATCTCGGGAGAGATTCTCCCGAATCTCGGGAGAGATTCTCCCGAATCTCGGGAGAGATTCTCCCGAATCTCGGGAGAGATTCTCCCGAATCTCGGGAGAGATTCTCCCGAATCTCGGGAGAGATTCTCCCGAATCTCGGGAGAGATTCTCCCGAATCTCGGGAGAGATTCTCCCGAATCTCGGGAGAGATTCTCCCGAATCTCGGGAGAGATTCTCCCGAATCTCGGGAGAGATTCTCCCGAATCTTGGGAGAGATTCTCCCGAATCTCGGGAGAGATTCTCCCGAATCTCGGGAGAGATTCTCCCGAATCTCGGGAGAGATTCTCCCGAATCTCGGGAGAGATTCTCCCGAATGTCGGGAGAGATTCTCCCGAATCTCGGGAGAGATTCTCCCGAATCTCGGGAGAGATTCTCCCGAATCTCGGGAGAGATTCTCCCGAATCTCGGGAGAGATTCTCCCGAATCTCGGGAGAGATTCTCCCGAATCTCGGGAGAGATTCTCCCGAATCTCGGGAGAGATTCTCCCGAATCTCGGGAGCGATTCTCCCGAATCTCGGGCGAGATTCTCCCGAATCTCGGGCGAGATTCTCCCGAATCTCGGGCGAGATTCTCCCGAATCTCGGGCGAGATTCTCCCGAATCTCGGGAGAGATTCTCCCGAATCTCGGGAGAGATTCTCCCGAATCTCGGGAGAGATTCTCCCGAATCTCGGGAGAGATTCTCCCGAATCTCGGGAGAGATTCTCCCGAATCTCGGGAGAGATTCTCCCGAATCTCGGGAGAGATTCTCCCGAATCTCGGGAGAGATTCTCCCGAATCTCGGGAGAGATTCTCCCGAATCTCGGGAGAGATTCTCCCGAATCTCGGGAGAGATTCTCCCGAATCTCGGGAGAGATTCTCCCGAATCTCGGGAGAGGTTCTCCGGAATCTCGGGAGAGGTTTTCCGGAATCTCGAGAGAGATTCTCCGGAATCTCGGGAGAGTTTTTCCGGAATCTCGGCAGAGATTGTCCGGAATCTCGGGAGAAATTCCTCAGAACCTCGGGAGAGATTCACTAGAATATCGGGAGTGATTCCCAAAATCACGGAAGACATTCCTCAGAGTCTCGGGAGAGATTCTTCGGAATCTCGGGGAGAGATTCTCCGGAATCTCGGGGAGAGATTCTCCGGAATCTCGGGGAGAGATTCTCCGGAATCTCGGGGAGAGATTCTCCGGAATCTCGGGGAGAGATTCTCCGGCATCTCGGGGAGAGATTCTCCGGAATCTCGGGGAGAGATTCTCCGGAATCTCGGGGAGAGATTCTCCGGAATCTCGGGGAGAGATTCTCCGGAATCTCGGGGAGAGATTCTCCGGAATCTCGGGGAGAGATTCTCCGGAATCTCGGGGAGAGATTCTCCGGAATCTCGGGGAGAGATTCTCCGGAATCTCGGGGAGAGATTCTCCGGAATCTCGGGGAGAGATTCTCCGGAATCTCGGGGAGAGATTCTCCGGAATCTCGGGGAGAGATTCTCCGGAATCTCGGGGAGAGATTCTCCGGAATCTCGGGGAGAGATTCTCCGGAATCTCGGGGAGAGATTCTCCGGAATCTCGGGGAGAGATTCTCCGGAATCTCGGGGAGAGATTCTCCGGAATCTCGGGGAGAGATTCTCCGGAATCTCGGGGAGAGATTCTCCGGAATCTCGGGGAGAGATTCTCCGGAATCTCGGTTGAGATTCTCCAGAATCTCGGTAGAGATTCTCCAGAATCTCGGTAGAGATTCTCCAGAATCTCGGGAGAGATTTCCCGGAATCTCGGGAGAGATTTCCCGGAATCTCGGGAGAGATTCTCCGGAATCTCGGGAGAGATTCTCCGGAATCTCGGGAGAGATTCCCCGGAATCTCGGGAGAGATTCCCCGGAATCTCGGGAGAGATTCCCCGGAATCTCGGGAGAGATTCCCCGGAATCTCGGGAGAGATTCCCCGGAATCTCGGGAGAGATTCCCCGGAATCTCGGGAGAGATTCCCCGGAATCTCGGGAGAGATTCCCCGGAATCTCGGGAGAGATTCCCCGGAATCTCGGGAGAGATTCCCCGGAATCTCGGGAGAGATTCCCCGGAATCTCGGGAGAGATTCCCCGGAATCTCGGGAGAGATTCCCCGGAATCTCGGGAGAGATTCCCCGGAATCTCGGGAGAGATTCCCCGGAATCTCGGGAGAGATTCCCCGGAATCTCGGGAGAGATTCCCCGGAATCTCGGGAGAGATTCCCCGGAATCTCGGGAGAGATTCTCCGGAATCTCGGGAAAGATTCCCCGGAATCTCGGGAGAGATTTCCTGGAATCTTGGGAGAGATTTCCTGGAATCTCGGGGGAGATTCTCCGGAATCTCGGGAGAGATTTTTTTTTGGAATCTCGGTAGAGATTCTCTTCGGAATCTCGGAAGAGATTCTCTGGAATCCCAGGGAGAGATTCTCCGGAATCTCGGGGAGAAATTCTCCGAATCTCGGGAGAGATTCTCTGGAATATCGCGAGAGATTCTCCGGAATCTCGGGTGATATTATCCGGAATATCTATAGATTCATCCGAATCTTGAGAAAGATTCTTCGGCATCGTGAGAGAGATTCACCAGAAACATGGGAGAGATTCACCACAATCTCATGAGAGGTTCACCAGAATCTTTCATGTTGCGGATCTTCAGAAAATATTTCATAGATTCCTTTTGAAATTCATATAGGTATTTCTTCAACAGGTCGGGTTTCATTGGAAACTCGAACAGGAATGTGTCAAGGATTTTTTTTTTCAAGGATTCTTCAACAATCCAGCAGAAATTGAGACTGCTTCAGTGGTTTTCTCAGATATTCCTTAATGTATTTCCTCAAAAAGTTCTCCGGCCTTTTAGAATAACTCTGATAATTTCTCCATGGGTTCCTCAAAATAAATCCTAAATAAATCCTATGAACTTCTGCACCAATTCCCTCAAAAATATCTATAGATCTTTTCTATGAATCTTCACTGAAGCTTATCTAGGCGGTTCTCTACGCATTTTTACAATAATTCAGTCAGCAATACGCCTACAGACTGTTCTAAGAACACTTTCAGAGAATCCTTCAAGAATTTTATAAAAGTATTTGTACAGAGATTTACCTAAACACTTCTCAAATAATTTTCCTACGAATTACACCAAGATTTCCTAAAGAGTTTCCTAAGAATGCTCTTCTGGAAAATCCTCAAAAGTTACTTTTTGAATTTCATCAAGAATATCCTTGAGATTTCTTCAGTTTTTTTTGTAGAGAGTTTATTAAAAAAAAACAAAGATTTCGCTAGTGTTCTTAGGAGCTTCCAGTTCAGTCTAAACATCGAATGTCTTGCATTCTGGACCACTTAGAAGTATTCTGTCTTCGGCAAAGTTGCTCAGAAGACTTAGGACTTTCTCATAGAAAACAATTTAGTTCGAGCATCATTAACTGTGTGGCGCTAGTGTTCTAGGAGCTTCCAGTTCAGTCTAAACGTCGTATATCTCGCGTTCTGGACCACTTAGAAGTATACTGTCTTCGGCGAAGTTGTTCAGAACACTAAGTGGTTTTGCATAGAAAACAATTTAGTTCGATAATCACTCGCTGCGTGGTGCTAGTGTTCTAGGAGCTTCCAGTTCAGTCTAAACGGCGTATATCTTGCGCTCTGGACCACTTACAAGTATACTGTCTTTGGCAAAGTTGTTCAGAAGACTAAGGGGTTTCGCATAGAAAACAATTTAGTTCAAGAATCACTCACTGCGTGGCGCTAGTGGTCTTAGGAGCTTCCAGTTCAGTCTAAACGGCGTATATCTCGCGGTCTGAACCACTAGGAAGGATACTGCCTTCGTCAAAAATACTCAACAGACTAAGAGCTTTCGCATAGAAAACAATTTGGTTCGAGAATCACTCACTGCGTGGCGCTAGTGTTCTTAGGAGCTTCCAGTTCAGTCTAAACGTCGTATATCTCGAAGACATATAGAAGAATACTGTCTTCGGCAAAGTTGCTCAGAAAACCAAGCGGTTCCTCATAGAAAACAATTTAGTTCGAGAATCACTCACTGCGTGGCGCTAGTATTCTTAGGAGCTTCCAGTTCAGTCTAAACGTCGTTTATCTCGCGTTCTGGACCACTTAGAAGTATACTGTCTTTGGCAAAGTTGCTCAGAACACTTAGGACTTTCTCATAGAAAACAATTTAGTTCGAGAATCATTCACTGCGAGGCGTTAGTGTTCTTAGGAGCTTCCAGTTCAGTCTAAACGGCGTATATCTCATGTTCTGGACCGCTTAGGAGGATACTGTCTTCGTCAAAGTTGTTCAGAAGACTTAGGACTTTCTCATAGAAAACTATTTAGTTCGAGAATCATTAACTGCGTGGCGTTAGTGTTCTTAGGAGCTTCCAGTTCAGTCTAAACGGCGTATAACTCGCGCTCTGGACCACTTAGAAGTATACTGTCTTTGGCAAAGTTGTTCAGAACACTAAGTGGTTTTGCATAGAAAACAATTTAGTTCGATAATCACTCGCTGCGTGGTGCTAATGTTCTTAGGAGCTTCCAGTTCAGTCTAAACGTCGTTTAACTCGCGTTCTGGAGCACTTAGAAGTATACTGTCTTTGGCAAAGTTGCTCGGAAGACTTAGGACTTTCTCATAGAAAACAATTCAGTTCGAGAATCACTAACCGCGTGGCGCTGGTGTTCTTAGGAGCTTCCAGTTCAGTCTAAACGGTGTATATCTCGCGATCTTGACCACTTAGCAGGATACTGTCCATGGCAAAGTTGCTCAGAAGACTAAGAGCTTTCGCTTGGCAAACAATTTAGTTCGGGAATCACTAACTGCGTGGCGCTAGTGTTCTTAAAAGCTTCCAGTTCTGCCTAAACGGCGTATGTCTCGCGCTCTGATCTACTTAGAAGTATACTGTCTTTGGCAAAGTTGCTCAGAAGACTTCGGACTTTCTCAGCTTGAGAAACCAGCACTGATTTTACCATGACAGCACTGCTACTTGCCATAGTTTGTTTTATTATGTTTCCACACCACAGTTTCAAAGTATACATCTCTGCGCATTAAACGAGCTTAATATCATTTATCATTTATCTGTAGTATCGCATAGTGTGAGAAAAAGAAAACTCGTTTGAATTGTTGAACATACCTGAAAGATGAAAAAAAATAGAAAGAATTAGTTTATAGTTCCAGCCTAATTGAAAAAAAAAAACATTCAAAGAGCAGAATTTCATCACCAGTCCAACTTTGAGGTATATTTTAAAATGAACGACACTTTCCATAGAATTGCGATATTGCGAGTCAAGCTGACAACTCCCTACCCGATATCGAAGCAACAACAATGACGAACTTTTCCGCAATTCCCTACCCCAGATTCCAATAAATTGAAAAAGTCCAATAGTAGGGACAAACTTGTCCCCCTCATTCCGGCAAACAAATTTCGAATTAGTAATGCTCTTTTCGTTAGTTAAACAATAAGTTCCAACTTCTTCGACGAGCGAGGAGCAACACCGAAGAAAAGTTCGATTCTGTTTCATCTCTTCTGGTCCCAGAAATCCAAATAACAACGACGACGCGTGTATTGGGAGTTTCGAGGTGAAAAATGTTGACAAAAACAGGATGGATGGAGAACAGGAAGTCAAGGCACACAGCCGTCAATCAGTAATCAAATTTGCTTATTTTTTTTCGTAGAAAACCGGATGCAGATGGATCCGGTTTTCCCTTCCCGGAAGAGGAAACCATGAAATTGATGAGATTTTGATTTGGCAGAAGTTTGGTGGATTGGTGGCTTCCCCTTCAGAACGGGATGGATTGAGTTAGTGGTAGGTAGGGAGGGAATGAAGTAAAATGGAGTTAAGTTATTTTGGCATATTTTGCTTCAGGATACTTTTTGAAGCTTTAGGAACACTGTTTTCAAACAGATTATCAAAATCCAAGAGAAATCACATTACGTTTCTACGAAATTGTGCAAATTTATACAACTTTATAAAAATAAATAAACTTCGTGACCCTGACGAAGACACAAACCACCTTCCGAAACGTCAACAAATTGACCTGATTGCTTTCCAACTCGTTCGCAATTCCCTGAACGGCACACTCAACAGTGGCCGCACATTGCATCCAATCACCGTCATGAATTGTCATCCTGATTGCAATTTGTGTGGAAAATTAGATTCCTATATGCTAAGTTCAATAGATGGTAGAAGAACGATCTCCCATCTCAAGTTGCTTGATTGCTTACAAATGGTGTCTTGCTGACTGCTACTAACATCACTGACTGACTCATCAGCTGATGATAGCGAGACATTATGTAAATTGCTCCAGTTTGTCTCGAAATTTGTGCAGTGCGTGGCATGGTTGTCTCCGTCAATGATGTCCTGATGGAGAATGTTCCTCCCACACGAGAACATGTAGGTAAACGCAGCAGCGTAGGAGTAATGATCTGCTACAAATTTGCCATTATCTTCATTACTGTGCCGCGATGGGAAATGGATCCTAGATAATGTGCGGTAGATGCCCCATTAAGATTAGAAATTCCTAGACCAAAACAAGGATGACTGGGCACAAATTAATGTTATGTGTTGCATGTTTCTGTTTTGTGCATTATTTGTAATGTTCCATTTTACTTTTCGTATCCCACTAGTTTCAAAATGTGGGGCTCGATGCGGAAAATAAAATGCGAATTTGTAGGGTTTTGTTTGCATTTTTGTCTGTTGTCTACATTGTGGTACCCATCGGAAGCACAATGCATTTGTAGTGTTCCGCAAAACTTTTTTCCGTTACATTGGCGTCCAACGTTGGGCCCGGTATGGAAAATAAAATGCGCATTTGTAGGATTCTGTTAGAAGTTGTCCAAATGGTGGTACCCATCAGGAGCACAATGCATTTGTAGTGTTCCGTACAATTTTTCCGTTACAAATGCATTGTGCTCCTGATGGGTACCACCATTTGGACAACTTCTAACAGAATCCTACAAATGCGCATTTTATTTTCCATACCGGGCCCAACGTTGGACGCCAATGTAACGGAAAAAAGTTTTGCGGAACACTACAAATGCATTGTGCTTCCGATGGGTACCACAATGTAGACAACAGACAAAAATGCAAACAAAACCCTACAAATTCGCATTTTATTTTCCGCATCGAGCCCCACATTTTGAAACTAGTGGGATACGAAAAGTAAAATGGAACATTACAAATGCACAAAACACAAACATGCAACACATAACATTAATTTCTGCCCAGTCATCCATATGGATAACGAAGTATTTTGTTTGGCAATTCGCCTTTTAGTTCGCAGCATCTGTTGCTGCATTCATAGCTTGTTTTGGTCAAGGAATTTCTAATCCTAAGGGGGCATCTAGATTCGGGCAACAGCACAAGGGCGTCTGCCGTTTGATGTCCGTGTTAAGGGACGGCTTGTGTGTTTTGTACTGGATTGCTGCCCGAAATGATTGGAGCACTACAAATGCACATTAAATTTCAGGGACAGATGTACAAACCACAGTATAAAATAGAAAATAAAATGACAAAATGTTCACAACTATTTTCAAACGTAACAAGATTTTGTATAATACTTTCCTTGAATGCCTTTCGATATTGCTCCATGGATTTATGTTTAAAATCCTCCAGGAATTCCTTTCGAAAAGTCTATGCAAGTTCTTTAGAACATCTTTCATTCATCGCTTCAGAATCTCCTCTAGGCTTTCTATCTGAATTTTTGCTATTGGATCTTCTAGATTTTTTTTCAGAAATTCAGCTAGAAAAGCTTTTAGAACCTTCCTTAAACATGCTCCATAGATTTTTTCAGAAATTTGTACGCGAATTCTTTCAGAAAATCATCCACGAATTTCTTCGGTAATGCATTCAGCGATTCTACAAGAAAAATAAAGGTTCCTTCAGAAATTTCTACGGAGATTTCTTCAAAAAATCTTCCACAGACTTCTTTAGAAATTTCACAGATTACTTCAGAAATTCTTCCTGGGATTCGTTTAGAAATTTCCCTGGAGATTTCAAAGATTCCAGAGGAAACTTCCATAGATTTCTTCCATGATAAAAGTATAGATTTCTTCAGAACTAGCTCCAGGAATTCAGTCTTTAAATCAATCAAGGTTTCTTACAGAAACTCTTCCAGCTATTTCTTCAGAAATTTATACAGGAATTCTTTAAGAAATTTCTCTAGGATTTCCTTCAGATATTCCCTCTCAAAGAAATTTCTAAGATAGATTTCTATGGGTTCCTCCCAAAACTCCATCAGGACTTACTTTAGAAATGCTCTTGGGAACTCGTTGATTAAATTCATCGGAATTTTTCGAACGATTCCATCATCCTGTATAAAGAATTTTCTTAGACATTCTTTCAAAGACTCTTTAATAAGTTCTTCCACATGTTTCTTCAGACAATGTTCCAGATATTCCATTTCAGATATTTCTTCAGGAACCCCAACAGAGATTTGTTCAGGAGCTGCTCTGAGGATTCCATTGAAATTTCCCACATTATTGTGTCCAGAACTGCAGGGATTCATTATTGAAAACCCTTCAGAATTCCCTCCAGAGATTCTTGCATTATTATTTCCAGTGCTTCAGGTAGGAATTCCAGAGATTTGATGAAGGAGTTAAGGATTTCCTTCAGATATTTTTCAATGTTGCACTTCAGAAATTTATCCTTATTTAATAATATTTCCTAGGAATTTCTACGGAATTTCCTTTAGAAATATCCCAAGAGTTTTTTCTAGGAGTCTTTACAGACGTTTATGCATTTCTCTAGGAATCCAGGATTTTATTTCAGAAGTCATACAAATACTTTCAGAAAATCTTCCAAGAATTTTATTAAAAGCTTTCTTCAGGAATTTCCTATAAATTCTCCATTTTTCCATGGAAATTTTACCAAGGGTTTACAGAGAAGTTTCATCAAAAAGTTCTTAAGATATTCGTCCTGGGATTCCTTCGCGGGGATTTTATCGAATATTCCTTCAGAGATTCATTCCTTTGAGAAGATGTTTTATTGCCGGAGATAGAATTTTATGGATTTCTTTAGGAATTTCAGCAAGGAATTTCTTTCAAGGAGTTTTTCAAAAATTCTTCAAAAAATTACTTTTTAAATCCTAAGATTTCTCCAAGAATGTTTTCTGGATTTCTGTAGAAATTCCAATACAGATTTTCTTCAGCAATTGCACTTCCGGTTTCATCAGAACTATCTCAAAGGATGTGTTTAGAGCCCAAGTAACATTTTTTAGTTAAATAAACTAGAAGAGGTTCTTGAAACCATCATAAAACCAAAATAAAAGGTATCACGTTTTATAACAGTTTTAAAAACCTCTACAAGACTAATTGGCCATCTAAATCTTACTTGGGAGATTGCTACCACATTTGTTCAGACGTTGCTCCAGGGATTTTTAGAAATTCTGCCAGAAACTGATCAAAATCAATAAAGAATAAAGGAATCTTTGAAATAATTTCTAAGAAATTTCTCGAGGATTGTCTAAGAAAATCCCTTGAAAATCCAGTAAATACTTTTGGAAACTTGTAGAAGAGAATCTTGATTTTTATGGAAGAATTCCTGGAGCAATTTCTGAAGCTATTCATTATCTTGTGAGTAATTCCTGGATGAATTCCTGGAATAATACCTAGGAAAATACTTGAAGAAACACCCTAAAATACCGGCTTTATTCTCTGGAAAAAATTCCTGAGAGACTTATGGAGTAACCCTGCAAGTATTTCCAAGGCAAACATGCTTGAGGAACTTCTGGAGGTATTCCTGGAAAAACCCGTAGAGGATATTGTTAAATTCCGAAGAAGTCTTTGAAATACGAAATGAACCAGTCGAGGGCTGAAAATCTCGATAAGAAAGAATAATAATAATAATAATAATAATCTATAAAATAATGTCTGCAGAAACGAAGTTACTGGTGAAATTTTTCAATGTCTAAGGGGTCAATGGAAGATTGATAATGGAGAAATTCTTTAGAGAACCACTGAAGACATAAAAAAAATTGTTTGGAGGAATCTTTGAAATACTACCTGAAAGCACTGGCAGAAATTGTTGAGAGAATCTTTGTAAAAAAAAATATTCTGGAAGAATCCCCGAAGGAAAATCTGCAGAAATGTAAGACAGTGCCTGGAGGAATACCTGAAAGAACTATTTGAGACACCCTTGGAGAAACTTCCAGAATAATCTCTTGTGAATTTTCTAAGTGAATGTCTAAACAAATGCCCGAGAAAATCCCTGAATAAATAGAGTAAATCCTGGAGGATCCTCTGAGGAAATTAAAGGAGTAATTTCTGAAATAGCTGCGTGAAAAAAATTGAATTTACAAAACAAAATCTCGAGGAATTTCTGACACAATCTCCAAATCTTTGTAATTTTTTTTCCTGGAATTGCATCTTTTAAAGAAACGTTTGTAGGAATTTCTGCAAGAACCCCCTCGAAGAGCTTCTTAAAAATTTTCGGAGAAATCCCAAAGAACAACTCCTGGAAAAAATCTCATAATATTTCTGGAGGAATTCCTTCATATTTGGAAAAATACATGAGATAATTCAAGCATTCACTAAAGTTGCAATCCTTGCATGAATTTTCTACAGAATCCCTGAAGGAATCACAGGAAGGATTTTCTTTGAGAAAATTCTTAAGAAACTGCTAAAAAAAGTTCCCAGAAAAATTCTTCAGTGAATTTCTGAAAGAATGTCAAGAGAAATCCCTGCAGAAATTTTCACAAAAAAAACCCTAATTAATCCACCTAGCGGTGTTGGCGCCTTTCTCGTGCCTTCGAAATTCCATTTCAACAAAACTCAAGTGACATGATGAATATCGCACTTGCATACATTTAACAGATATCCATTTCATGGCACCAGAAATCATTTCGTTTGTCTGGCTCTTGATATTTGATCCTTTAACTCTTAAAAAGAGCCGCCATCTTGAATTTTGAGCCGCCATTTTAAATTGTGAGACGCCATCTTAGATATTTTGGTCACCATCTTGGATATTTTAATCGTTGTTTTTGGACTCCAGACATCTTCTTAATACCAAATATACCCATATTGAATTGTTCTAGAGCCTGAAACTCGATTAAACATCCGCCATCTTGAATGTAGAATCGCCATCTTGAATTTTTAACCGCCATTTTGGGTATTCTGGTCACCATTTTTGAATTCCAGACATTTTCCTCATACCAAATAAATATACCCATAGTCCATGATTTTAGAGTCTAAAAAACCATTGAATAGCCACCATCTTGAATCTGGAGTCGCCATCTTTGGTTTAAGACTACCATCTTGGATATTCTGGTCGCCATATTTGGGCTCCGGACATCTTACCCATACCCATATATAGTTATATTGCATGGTTGAAGAGCCTAAAAGTCCATTAAATAAACGCCATCTTGAATTTTAGACCTGCATCTTGGATATTCTGGACGCCTTTTTTGGAGTCCAGACTTCTTATTCATACTAAATATACCCATTATGCATTGTTATAGAGCCTAAAACACTATTAAATAGCCACCATGAGGAATTTGGAGCCGCCATCTAGGATTTCAGACCGTCATCGTAGATATTGTGGTCGCCATTTTTGGACTCTGGAAATCTTTCTCATACAAAAAATACCCATATTTTATGGTTTTAGAGCCTAAAATCTATTAAACAGCCGCGATCTCGAATATTCGGCCGCCATCTTATATTTTGGGCCGACATCGTGGAGTTTCAGATCTCCAGTGTTGATTTCTGCACAAAATGCGTCAACAATGCTAAAGGTAACAAAAATTGCCACAGTTTGATGTGTCGCATGATGGGGCTTCATGCGTTCAGTGTTGTATACGGCCAGTTATATCGGTGCTTGTCCGGATCACTGAAATGGCCATAACTCCGGAACACCTTGACCGATCCGGGCCATTTTCAATAGCAAACAACGCGGTAAAATTCCGGTTTGATTCGAGCTATAATCCAAAAAATCGGCCAATGGGAAATGCCTTAAAAGTGAGTGAACTTTTTTGCGCACATACATACATACATACACACATACAGACATCATCACAATTCGTCGAACTGAGTTGGTTGGTATATGTGACTTGACTCTCCGAGCCTTCTATCGAAAATTCGTTTTTTGAGTGAACATAAAGCCTTGCAGTACACTTCGGTGTACGAGAAAGGCAAAAACCATAGACAGACATGCATTTCGAAGGGATACTAAGAGCAATTTTGGAAAATCCTGCGAAAATCTCCTTTCTGAAACAAACCAGATTATTTCGAATAAATTCTCAATGAATTCCCAAAAGCATATCTGGCTTTGTCTCCGGAAGTAATTTTGGCGAATTTTCTTGAAATTTTAAGAAGAATTCTGGCGAAACTCATAAAAGAAATTCCAGCAAGAAAGTTCATCAACAGCAAACGAAGAGCAATTGGAAAGGTATGTCAAATAAGTGCTGAATCGTTGCAGGAAAGGGTATGTAAAAAATAGAAACAATATGAATTCATAAACAGATAAAAAGACAGACTGTACGAAGAGTTTCAAATTTGATAAAACATTTTCCACAAACAGAGATCATAGGTATGTGAACAAAAACAATACAAGAATTTCCAGGGAAGATCCAGTGGATATTTTTTTCAGATACTCCCGTTTCTTTTTTTACACTGGTGGGGTTTTTGCTATAACTCAGTCAATTTTGAACCGATTCTCATGAAATTGTGTGCACATGTAGGCATGATTAGTACTATCCGTAACAAAAAAAAACAGATCAATTGGTTCAAAATTGACTGAGTTACAGCAAACCCAAGTTACAATGAATGCTGAACAGTGAGAGTATTAGCTAAACAATGGCTGCTTAATGGTGTCAATGGCTGAACACAATGACAGCTGCATATTGGTTGGAAGTATGGTTTGTTCAACCTCTTTTCAATCAGCAAAACATAGACGGCTGAATATCAAGCTGAATAGAATATTATTCATCTGGGTAACCAGCTTTAAAACATACACCAACATGCAGAATTAATCATCTGTTGTTCAACCTTTAATCAAATAATTTTTGACTGCTGGACCCAAACATGTTTTCGGCTGCTTCAGCCTCAATACAGACTTAGTTCAACTTGTATTTTTGACTGTTCAGACACAACAAGTAATGCTCTTGTTTTCGAGGATGTGCATACAAGTGTGTTTGGTGTACGGGCTAAGGTGAGTGACTGTATACCAGGAAGTCTGAGTTCAATTCCCAGTTTTCCCACAGATACATTTATAAATTCCTAAACATTTCTTCATAGAAATAGGCGCAGCTAATGGTAAAAATAGGCGCGCGTAAGTGTTTTTATTTTATTTCTACACATTTTATAAATTGAATTGATTACTGATTAAGCGCATATTAAGCCTTAATCAGCCTTCCAATGAACCTCAAATCAGCTAAAGGTTAAATAAAATCGCCAAAATAAGATGTTTAGGAGCTGAATAAAGGATTATATCTCTTGTGCTCAGCTTTTGTTCAAAAAAAGGCTGATTTTAAATAGTTGGAGTAACGTTTGAACAGCATCAAATTGTTACCTGGGAAAAGACGACCCGTACAGAAAAGAATCGGGTGTACTACAACCTTCGAAAAAACATAACTCAGGACTCGACAAAACTAAGATTTGTTCGGTGAAAATATCAGTAAGTAAAAGAGATACTAGGGAGAATTTGAAGCTTGAGACACTTCTTTGAATTCAGTTCGATTATTAGCTTGGATAATTACACTGCTCGACAAAATTTCACAAAATTTGGTGTTATGGGATAAGAAAAAAAATAACAGGGGTTCGGGACCCCAGAAGTGCCATAGTAAAAGAATTTTTGAAAAATATTGGATCGATCCTTCATAGTTCTAGACCGAAGTTTGTATGGAGAACCTGGGGTGTTCAATTGATACGCGCATAAGAACCTATGGTACATATATTTAGGCGTTTTCGGTATTAAGGTTTGTTTCATTATTGTCTAACGCCTAAATATATGCACAGCCCGTTCTAACGCGCATATCAATTGAACACCCCAAGTTCTCCATACAAACTTCGGTCTTAAACTGTGAAAGCCCGGTCCAATATTTTTCAAAAATTCTTTCACTATGGCACTTCTGGGGTCCCAAACCCCTGTTATTTTTTTTCTCATCCCATAACAAAATTTAGTGTTGAACGGTATTATACTCATCAGGGTTACACTTAAAACGGTAGTAAAAAATTGTAATGTAGCTATATGTCAGATTTTCACTTTCAAGTTCCTTGTGAGGTTCGGAAGGGTTAATGTGGGGTTTCCGGGGGTCCCATGGAGCTTCCGATGGGGGGTGTCAGGTATGTATCAAGGCACACAGGGAATTATAGGAGAATTTCGAAGGGTATTCCGTTGGATCACCCTTGAAATCTCCAAGAATACCCCTGAAAGCTTCTGAGATTCACACTGCCGTTCTACGCATCATGTAGATAAGGAATTTCATACTATTTGGAACAACTACGCGCAGAGTGGCAGACTAGAACATTCATGGGACGCTCCTGCAACTCTCTGAACGAACACCCCTGAAACACTCTGAAACTTCCACGTACAGGTGTTGCAAAAAATCATTTCATTCATTTGAATAGAAACCAACAAATCTTTTCAGTCGTTTTTGCTTCTAGTCATGTTTAACATTATTTCAGCCAACCAGAGCAATGAGAAGCGATTCTCAGGTAACAATACATTGCTGCACAAACGTTACTCTAACTATTTTAAATCAGCCTTTTTTTTTAACAAAAGCTGAGCACATGAGGTACAATCCTTTATTCAGCTCCTAAACATCTAATTTTAGTGATTTTATTCAACTTTTAGCTGAATTGAGGTTCATTGGAAGGCAGATTTAAGGGTTGATATGCGCTTAATCAGTAATCAATTATACCAAATAATTGCGCAAAAAAAAATAAAAACACTTTCATGAGCCTATTTTAAGCATTCGCTGCGTCTATTTCCAGAAAAGATGTTTAGGATTGTATAAAGTAATCTGTGGGAAAACTGATTTAAAGCTGGTTACCCAGATGAATAATATTCTATTCAGCTTGATATTCAGCCATCTGTGTATTGCTGTTTAAAAAGGTTGAACAACCCATACTTCCGACCAATATTCATCTGTCATTGTGTTCAGCCATTGACGCCATAAACCAGCTATTGTTCAGCTAATACTCTCACTGTTCAGCATTCTTTTTTACTTGGGTTCCTTGTCATTTGAATTAATTATTACTTAACTGACTAGGTGGGCACGGAACACAAAAAAAAACTGAAAAAGTAGCAACAGTTGGTTAAGATTTCAACTTTTGTGAAACATTTTGTTTAAATAGTCATTTCTGAAGTGTCTTCAACTTTTTATTATCTTTTGAATGAAACCTAGACTTTATGCAAATTGGCGGAGATGTGGTTTAAAAAATTACCATATTTTTGAGGGAGTGACATCATTATTTTGATAGTCAGTGTACATTTCTAGCTTAAATATTTTTTCATATCGGTTATCGTCCGTTTTAAATTCAGTTAAAACAAGCTCTTGAACTTGTATCATGTTTGAACGGATCTTTTATCATATCCATGTTTGCTTTTCCAGCATTCCCTTCTTTCTGCTTTCCTATATTAAACACAAGCACTTTAAATGCTCAAACCGCATGTTTGAGCATTTAAAGTTCATTCCTTTCACCCTCACTGGTTAGTCTCGTGGTAAACAAATTTGCAAATTGAAATTAAGTTCTCGTCTTTAGCCATTCGGCTAAAGAGAGATGCTTTCCATTTTTAATGAGAATCACATGTATGAAAATTAATTTTCTTCTAGAAAGTTTATTTGCTTCGACTCTCGTCCCCCTGTCTGTACTACTGTCGCCACCAGCACCAGCCAGCAGCCTCCCAAAAAGTGTGCCAAACTTCACCCGCTTTATCTCTTGGTTCCTTGGAGAAAAATGTCCTGCACCTGGTACCATGAGGGGTGGGTTGCAACACCACCCCCATCCCACCCGCGATAAATTCGATTAGGGATCTCCGCCGCTAGGACGCCCGAACTTCGGGGCTCTCTTTTCGGCGGCGATGAAAAAGTTGAATCAAGTATGGAAATCACTTCAGCTTCTCCTTGTCCGGGAATTGAAGTGCTTGTGGTATTGATTAGGATTTGGAGTCGTTGCGCGTTGCGTTGGGTGGGTGCGGGAGCGGGTGTTCGACATCGATGGCGTTTCGGTTGAATTGGAAAAGAAATCCTTGGAACTCGGCTTGGGAGGAAAAAGTTTTCCAACAGCGAACAGCCGGTGGATGTCGTTGTCGTCGTCATCGTTCCGTGCTAAAGGCGCTGTGCATGATTGACAAACGAGCAGGTCACAGATGTGGGCCAAGATGTACGGATTTGTCCGTAAAGAAGCTATATTGAACGT
Organism: Aedes albopictus; assembly: GCF_035046485.1. NCBI lineage: Eukaryota > Metazoa > Arthropoda > Insecta > Diptera > Culicidae > Aedes > Aedes albopictus. The sequence continues at coordinate 71,264,358 of NC_085136.1, read as the reverse complement.
TTGAGTTACAGGTTCATTTTTTTATTCAGAGATATTCTTGAAACCTGTTTTAAGGATCGCCTCCAAAATGGATTAGAATAGGTGTTCATTCAACATGAATGTTTATAGGAATATATTCATAAAACAGGTAAATGCTTCAAAATGTCCAGATGTGCAGCAATACAAAGATGGTTTTTTTCGTTAAACACCTTGAAAAAGCCAGAAAAAAATATTTTCATAATGAATTTTTATTTAATTTTTTTTTATTTTCCATTTGATATCTATTGCTTTGTTCTTTTCGATTCCTGATTTTTTTTCATTTTTTTTTTACATTTTTTTGCTTATTATTTTTGTTTTTTTTTTTTGGGACTGATCTAGCCACAAAAGCTTTTCATATACATATATTCAGCTTCTTTTTTAGTACTACATAGTGAATATTCTTTTTTTAAAGTAAAGCCATCAGCATCGACAGCCATGCGAATATGTTGCGAAATATGTTTCAAAGTGATAAATCTCAGTCACCAAAGCTAATATTCACATGGAAAAGTATCATCCCACATGCTCACTCACCACTCACAGTGAGTGTGACGATACTTTTTCAGCTGCGTGCGTTTTGTTTTTGTTTTCGTTCACTTACTTCAACCATCGAAAAAGGTACGCGAGTCAAAACATCGTCCATAACCTCAAAAAGCACTCACCCCTGCCCGGCCCGGTCCCAAGAAAACAAAGAGGACTCCCCAGGCGACGACACCACAAGAAAAACAGCATCGTCCCTTTTCCCATTAATTTCAAGGATTATCCTTAATTACAGCAATCTTTTCCGTGCTGCTAATCCACCGGAAAACCTTTTCCTGCCGCCACCACCACTCTGCCGTCGATGACGACGGCCAGCTGAAGGCCAATGAAACGCGAAAAAGGCCAGTCGCAATCGAAGTAATAGAAGAAAACTGGGACATGGGAAGGAGACGCAGGCGGTTGAATCCTTTTATTCAGCTCTGAGCTTACATAAACCGACGACGACGCCATCTTACAACATTCCTCCCTTGCCGGGCACGTTCCTGCAGTTTACTGAAATCCGCAGTCGCTACTGGGCGGTCCGTCACCGCACAAGATAAACTATAGGGGGATTCCGATAGTAAGCACACACTGACTGATGGTATACTGTCTAACCCCGCTCATTCGACAACAATTGTTATTTCGGTATTTATCGAGGCTTTTTTTTAACACAGAAAGAAAATTCCTGCAGGTAGGTATTCTTTGTATAATTTTAGCAAGAATTTCTCCTATGATTTCACCAAAAATCCTTTCGGAAAAAATATATTCCTGTCCACGCATTTCTGAAAATTTGCCCAAGAATTTCTCTAGTATTTTTTCTTTTCAGGATCCTTGAATTTGAGGAGTTCTTCATAAGTTTCACATGAAATCACTTAAAAAGGTCTTGAAAGCAAGCTACTTTTTTCCAGGAATTCGTCCAGGGATTCCTTAAGAAAATGCAATTCCGGCGAAAATTTCTTCACAATTTCATGCAGGAATTCATCCAGAGTTTCCGCAGGAGTTCTTTGGTCAAATTTTCCAGAGATTATAGCAGGTATTCCTCTAGGGATTTCTTCAGAAAAAAAGGTTTTTTTTCAGATTTTTTTTTCGAAACTCTTGTTGGAGTTCCTTCAGAGGTTCCTAATTATAAACCTTGTTATAATTCTATAGGGATACCTTTGGGAATTCATGCAGGAATTATTTCTTGGTATTGCTCCTGAAATTTCTCTAGAAAATACTAAATACATTTTTCTGGAAGTTCCTTCGAAAGTCCCCCAGAGATTTCTTCATAAACTCCTTATAGACGTTTCTACTCCCGAGATTTTTTCAACAACTCCTTAAGAAATTATTCCACGACTGGCATGGCATCTCTCCAGACCTACTGAGGATCCTCCAATTCTTTCAGGCATTCATTCAGAGATTTCTTCAAACAATTTTATTGCTTTTGAAGTTTGTTTAGTGATTCCCTCAAGAATTCCTCCAGCATTTTATTTCTAAAATTTATGCAGGATTTCCTTACAAAATTCTAAGAATTTCTCCAGAGTTATCCCCTGGAGTTCTTCTACGAATTCGGTCAGAAAATCCTCCAGAGATTCCTTCAGAAATTTGTTAACGGTTTCTTTCTTGGTTCAAAGAGTGTCTTGAAGGAATCTTTTCAAGATTCTTTCTCCAAAAAGTTTTTCATAAAATCCTAGAGAAATTCTTTCAGGATTTTTTTTTCTCAAAATTATTTCCAAAGTTCCTCCTGAAGTCTCTTACAAAGTTGTTCGAGGAATTCTTCCAAAGGTATCTTAAGGATTTCATGAGGAACTCCTCCAGATATTGTTTCAGGGAAATACTTTAGAAAATTTATTTAAGGATTCCTTTATGCATCTTTTTTACACAATTTCTGCTAGAGTTTCCGACGAAATCCATGGAGGAAGGAACCCATGAAGTAATCTCAAGAGATATTTGCGACAGAACCACAGAAGCGATTTAAAAATAAATCCTTGTAGGAATTTCTGCAAGAATCTCTGAAGAAATCCTTTAAGGATTTCGTAGAGAAATCTCTAAAAAAATCCTAAATTCAAGGAACTTCCTTGCTGAAATTTCTGAAGACTTAAAATACAAAAGGAGTGTCTGGAGAAAAAAAAATCCTTCAAAACTGTCTGAACAAAATCCTTTGAGCAATTTTTGATAAAAATTTTCAGACGAATTCCTTTAGAAATTCCTGGAGACATTTTTGGAAGAATTCCAGGACGATTACCTGAAAAAAAAAATCCTTGGGAAACCCTTGGTAGAATTTGTGAAAAAGTTCATTGAGACATTAAAAAATACTGCGTAAGTTATCTAATAATTGTTGACGTATTTTCTAAATTCTTTTGGAATATCTTGAGAAATATCTAAGATTTCTAGACAAATTTCTTACAAACATTCTTATGGAATCCTTGTTCCTAGGACTATTTAAGGATACATTTTTAAAATTATTCCTAAAAGAATTCGTGAAGCACATCCTGGGTAAATACATGTAGATATATATGCAAGGCAGAACTCTTGAAGAAATCTCCGTTTGAAATTCTACAGATATCTCTGGAGAAATTCCTACTGGAAAGTTATTAATAAAACAAATATACGCAGAAATCCCTAAAGAAATTCCTGGAAACATTGATGAGGGTACTTCCACTGGAAGTCCAGAGGAAATTTCTGAAAAAATCTCCGGAAGATTTATGGAGCGGATTTCAAGAAATCGCTGGAGGATTGTGACATAATTCCTTGAGTATTCCCTGGCAGAGTTTTTAGAGGAATCCATGGAATACTTCCTTAAAGAAAACAAAATATTGTGATTTTTTTTAAATATCTGAAGAACGCTTTATAAAAATTTCCTAATGATCTCCTGGCCAAATTTCCAAAGAAACCACTGGAAGAATGTCTGAATTAATATGGAAGATTCAATTAACGAATTTCTTGAGTAATTTCTGAAGAAAATCGGGGACAGATTTTGGAAGTAATCGATAGAAGATATTCTAAAAAAATCCTTGAAGGAATATCTGGAGGAACAAAAAATGGAATTTCTGATGGAACCTCTGGAGAAATTTCTTAAGGAATTCCTGGAAAATTATGTAAAGACACTTTTGATAAAATTTCTGTTGAGCATTATCTGAAGGATACGGCTCTGCAGGAATACCGCATTTTTATTTTTCTGTAAGATTTCGTAGAAATCTTAGATATATTTCTGTAGGACCCTTTAGAGAAGTTTCTGGAACAAACTCTGGATAAATGTATGAAGGATTTTAAACGAATTTTATGGAGCAATTTCGGTAGGGATGCATGGCAGGGTTTATGAAGGAGTTCTTGGAAAAATTTCTGCCCGAATTTGTGAAGAAATTCGTGGATGCTTTTCTAAAAGAAACCTTTAATAAGCACAGAAACATTTTCTGTGAGAATCCTTAAAGGAATTCCTTGCGGAAGTTAGAAGCGAATCTTTGTAGAAATTTTGAACAATTTTTTTTTTAAAGCAATCCTGGTACAAATTTCTTAAAAAATCCTTGGAACACTGCTTTCAATAGGAGGGATCTCCAAAGGAATCTTTGGATTAGGTCTCATTATCCCAGAGATTTTTGCACGTATGAGGACGCAAAAAAAGACTACTAAAGGCAGAAGAGAGCAAAGAATTCCAAAATACCAAATCAATTTTCTGAGGATGAGAAATTTTGTCAGTCGAGGAATTCCACGGAGTCATGTCAGTCGATCCTGAGCGACCATTTCAAAAATATCTGAAACTTTGCACAGTTTTTCAATTTCATATAAATCGCCATTTTTTGATATTAAACCTTCATATTCACTCACGACTAACTTTTCAAAAGGGTGTATGCGAAAATAGTTCTAAAATATTCTAAAAGCTGTACAGCAAAAACGGATTGTTCGATTGTTATAAATTTTTCAGCAAAGTTAGATAACTAAATGATGATTCCTTAGAAAATATACACTGTAAAAAATTTCTTTTTCTACTTTGAAAAAATATGATATTTGTCACAAAAACTCAAATATCTCAAAACCCTATCTTTTTACCAACTTCAATTTTTTAGGGGAAATGGCCCATTATATCAGCTATCTACCATAAAATTTTGGTGATGGTAAACTGATAACAAAAAAGTTATGACATTTCAAACATTTCACAATTTTTACATTTAGTAACAAAAAAAAATTTTTTTCTGTGTAAATTATTTCGAGAATTATATTTTGATGCTGATTTTATTGTAAAGGCTACCGCCTGAATTAAACAAGTTGTTTTCATGATACTTTAGTTTGATTATTCGTAATTACTATAGTATCTATTTGAAACTTAGACGCGATCCAGTGTTGTGATCAAAAATATTGAGATTGTCATACTTTTTATTGTACGTGACTGGTGAAAAAATCCCTTGATAGTGTTGAAAAGCTGTTGATTATAAGAAAAATGGAATTGAATTTATTTTTAAGACAAAAGCTGTATAATAAAAGTTTTTTTATACGCGTATACGTCTAGTTTATCCGCAAAAAAAATCCCTCTTACACGCTTATTTCTGAATTGCCTGTTCGGTACTTTTTTGACGAGATTATAACAGCAGTACGATCTCGGTAGTTTCGGTAATCGATTTTACTGAGGCTCAGTAAAACAACTGTCAAAATCGTATGGAAAAGGTAAACAATGCATTTTTGCTGAACGAGTTCGGTGCTCAGCAGTTTTAATCTCGTCAAACAATTACCGAACTCGGTAATCAAAATTAAGTGTGTAGAGAACAGACTTTATGATCGGAAGAATGCGAGTAACTTCAACAACAACAAATGCATAAGAGATACATACCACAGACTAACAGACGAAACGCCTAGAACAATTTTAGTGAAAATTCATCGCCCAGTTCACACTATCACCACCTGGTGGAAATGTTTCACGAAACACTGCGTTGTGCAATATCGTCATCAGAAGGCGCTAGTGTGAAACGTCAAACGCAAAGAAAAACGATGGGCGCTCTTCTTGTTATGAAAGCCACAACCAAGATTCAAAATGATCGTTGAAGGCGTGGTCAATGAAAATTTCGCCAGTGTTACGTTTGTTTGTCTGTATACATACCTGACAATGCTCACGAAAAAAACAAAAAAATACTACCGCTATGAATATTAAAAATTGTATAGTATTTTTTTTCTTCAGCCACCAACACCAAACAAGTAAGTTAAAATTAATAAGTGATTTTGTTTATTATAATCTAACGAACAAGATGAACAGTCGCTTTCTCAAAGGTCTTCAGCGTTGATCTCTTGTAGACCGTTTGATGAAAAAAAATGTTCAAAAGAGTTACGAAATCTCACCGAAAGCACCATAGATAAACTGAAAGAGACTGGTTATGCCCAAATGTCCACATTGTGTACAAAATTACGCATTTGCACGTCCTGCCGTCTAGAATTTGACAAACGAGCCATCTGTATATCATCGGTAAAGCAGGGCGCAGGAAGTTCGAAAACGACAACAACTGAGAAATTGCCATCAGCGACATCTGTTTAAACAATTTAATTACGCCCCTTTTCAAAAATGCCCTGTAATATTCTTCAACATCTATACCCATTTCAATATTTTTAACGTTGCAAAACACGCTTTCAACATTAATCTTGAAGAAGAGGGAAAACACTTGTCCTCAAATGTAACAGCAAATTAATGAATAAACGACTAATGCGCGGAGGGCGTGATAAAATCGGAACATTACGGTACATAGTATATTATATTATATGTATATATAATATATAATAAAAACAACTTGTTTTACTCACGCAAGGCCATTAACAATAAAATCAGCATCAAACTTCAATTTCCGGCCGAAATAATTTACACTAAAAAAAATTATTACTAAATGTGAAAATTGTGAAATGTTTGAATTGTCATAACTTTTTTGTTTATTTTCATGGTAGATTGCTAATACAATGGACCGTTTTCTCTAAAAAATTACGTTGGTAAAAAGATAGGGTTTTGAGATATTTGAGTTTTTGTGACAAAAATGATATTTTTTAATGTTAAAAAAGATTTTTTTCACAGTGTATATTTTCTTAGGAATCGCCATTTAGTTATCTAACTTTGCTGAACAATAAAATCAGCATCAAATCGCGATTCCCGGCCGAAATAATTTACACAGAAAATTTTTTTTTTACTACATGTAAAAATTGTGAAATTTTTGAAATGTTATAACTTTTTTGTTTATTAGTTTACCATCACCAAATTTTTATGGTAGATTGCTAATACAATGGACCGTTTTCCCTAAAAAATTCAAGTTGGTAAAAAGATAGGGTTTTGAGATATTTGAGTTTTTGTGACAAAAATGATGTTTTTCAATGATAAAATAGATTTTTTTTCACAGTGTATATTTTCTTAGAAATCACCATTTAGCTATCTAACTTTGCTGAAAAATTCATAACAATCGAACAATCCGTTTTTGCTGTGCATATTTTTGAATATTTTTGAACCATTTTCACATACACCCTTTTGAAAAGTTAGTCGTGGCTCTAAATAAAAATTTGATATCGAAAAATGGCGATTTAGATGGAACTGAAAAACTGTGCAAAGTTTCAGTTCAATAGAAAATCATGAATTAAAAATTTTCCTTAATTTTGATGCTGTTGCTTGGAATCGCTCAGTCTCGTCTTTATTGATAATTTAACGTTTTGAAGGCGGAATTTTTCCAAGCATTATTATGGAGTGTTTTCCACGAATTTCTGTAGTTTTTGTGCTCAACAGCATAAAAAGGGTATAATATGATGCAGAATATTGTTTTCTGGATGTCCTAGGCCATCCAAACTGTTCTTGAGTTTAGATCCCAAAGTCTACGGGTGTAACGGTAACTTCTTTCATTATACAAAGCTATGATATGTAATCTATCATGTCCAGTAAATCATTTGAATGTTCACAGAACATCTTAAGATCAGTTGGGGTCATTCAAACTATTATGATGATGTTCTAGCAACTACAGCAATTGTAGTTTTTGTTCTGGCTATATACAGTTATGTTGCATAATCTATTATACTTAATGGATTTCACAGAAAATAATCAGAAATTATGACATAGCTTCAGATATGTACACGCTGTCCAGTAATATATTGCATGGAGAAGTTATCATATCTTTTTTGCTATTTTGAGTGACACAGCATTACCAATCGTAATAATGTTTTAATTTATTTAGCGTAAATAACAATTACAATAAAACTGAATCAATTCTTCACCACAACTCTCGGTTCAGGCCGCGGCATGTGGCGCAATTGGTGACACGTTTGCTTCATAAGAAGATGGTCATGGATTCGATCCCGACCCCGGCATTTTCGTCAGTTGTTCTTTCCCCCTGAGAGCAGCTGACACTGACCCTCTTCTGAGCCCAAACGGACCCGGATACATTGGACATCGGCGAACGGCACCTCAGATTGGACCCCCTATCGGACTGGAACAACCAACAGCCACACATAAACATCCTTGTGCTCATCATTCTACTATGATAGGGTAGAAAGTGAAAGCAGCGCAACGGCAACCAGTTCGATATAGTAGAATTAGAAAAGAATACATTTAGGCGCTGTACAAATTGTAAGTAGAGCTTCCAATTGGAATCGCTCACGCAGTGCCCTAGTGGACAAAGGAGCTGTAAATTAGGCTAAGTGGTTGAAGAATAAAAAAAAACTCTCGGTCCGTGGCTGCAGTCCTCCATTCTCGACCGCGTCTCACGTTTGCCAGATCGTTCTGCACCTGGTTCACCCACCTTGCGCGCTGTCCTCCAGGTCTTATTGTACCGTCCGGATCTCTTGCAAAGACTAGCTTTACGGGGTTGCTGTCTGGCATTCTTCCTTGCTTTACATGTCCTTCTCGAGTCTAGGTCTCGTGCCCGTGCGTGAGAAACTACTGTCATAGCCATATATTTTTAAGGACAAACATCTTGAAATCCCGCTTCAACAGTGCATTTGAACTTCAGACGCACAAATCTCAAGAAGTAAGCTTCAAACAAAAGTGCATTTTATTATCGTGATTAGGTGCCAGATTCGGCCATTTTGACGGCCATTTTGGGATCGCAAGTCTGTCTTTAAGAACTGAGCTCCAGAACCCTTAGGATGATCCAGAAAACCCAAAAATTTCGAAGAATGCCTTGTTACCCTCAACTATTCTGTGAACATGATTTATTATGTATGGTTACTCAATGTAGCGGGAATGAGTTTTGATACAAATCGTTAACTGGAAGTTCTTAGTAACACAGAAATTGACGGATCTGTGTGGGTTATAACTAGGTAATGTAACTTTTTATAGCACAAAAATGACTACCAGAGGGATTACAGATTACAGTTGGATGTTAAATGTTACACCCAAGCAACACACATGTAATATAAAAGTTACGACAGCGCAAGTTTTGGTTGTATTGAAGTTTATTTTACGTAATTTCAACACAATGTTAGAATAACGTCAAATAAACTTCTATACAACCAAAACTTGCGCTGTCGTAACTTTATTATAACATGTGTGTTGCTTGGGCAGTTCATTGTGAGAATAATTATTGTTACTGTCAAGAGATAAACTTCAGAACAGTTTGGATGACCCTGAATGTCCCAAAGGTTTATAATAATTCTAGTAGACTTCAGATTGGTCCATTAACTGCGGTTCATTATGCAATGTTACTCAGTAAGCAGTTATGCATACTGTTTTACGAGTGCAGATCTGAAGTTCTGAACTCCTATGTAGTTCGGCTGAAGTGGAATATCTTTTCTAAATGACATTTGAGACTTCAAGAGCTTTACGAATCCCAGCACAGTACAGTATGCAATACTATCATTTATGGTGAAACACATCAAGTTATTCTTGTAGATTTGAAGAACTTCATTAAAGGACCACCCTTGATTACCCTGAATATCCCAAAGGTTTTTAATAATATCTAGTACCGTAAACTGGGGTGTAGTTGATCACCCAGTAAACCAGACATCGTAATGGGAAGTGCATTCAAAATCGTATATCTCGCGGTCAGAAATCGAAATCGTAAAAACCGTTGAATCTTGTGATAAAAATGTCAAGCCCAATTGTATATAAATCGCTGCTGCGATTTGTTTTGTAGTAAGTTTGTTGTGTATAGAGCAAGTCATAAATAGCGCTAATTGAAGTCGTCGCTGTTTGCATACGCTCATAAGTCATATATAATGTTAGTAAGGTTTGGTTGGGAATCGTAACGACTCAATGAATTTCGGCACCGCGACGAGGTGATTGGGTGGTGTTGGATGCAAAATTAACAGAGCATTCCACTTGCTTGCGCATCACCTCCTGGCCGCTGATTATGATTTGGGACTGGAACATTCTGTCAACCATTAATGATATTCGGGGCAATCTTTGGGAGTGTTCATAGTTACCGAATGAAGACATTTGTCTCACAATTATTCCTACATGAGCAGTAATTTTTTTCCGCGACGACGACGATGACGACGACAACAACGTCGTCGAAACATACACTCGATGTGAGGCTAATGTTGTAAACAAAACATGTCGTAATGAGTGCAAATCCAACTCGCTACGAGTTGTATACAAATTGACAACTCATCATTAGGTATGCTATATATCAGTACAGCATTGTGATAAATGGAATCGTAATGACTTAGAAAAAAATGCAGCCCAATCCTCATATCAGCATTCATGTAGGAAGACTGACAAAGGCATGTTTCATGGGTGGTTTAGAAAGCTTAAGTTTATATTGGCCAAAATTTGCACTCTTCTCAAGGCAGATCAGTTAGTACAATGGTATGGGCTTAGACTCACAATCTCGAGGTGCCGTGTTCTAGGCTAGGTGTCAACTTTTTTTTTATAACTAATTTTGGACATCGTATTACATATCACCCGAAGTCGTATTTTATTCTTTCGATCGATTATTTGGGGCATCGTAATGATGGTCATATGAAATCGCCAAATGTCGTCAGAAGTATGTATATGGCCTCCACTTTGGTACGTATATAGCAGTTTTGTGCAGTTTATACGATTAAAAAGGTTCTTATATAGTAGTGTATAACACAAATTATACATACCAAAATGTTTACTGGGCAGTAGGGTGAACCTGATCACTCAATTATCCGCGAATATAGACTTTCAAGGAAGCAACAATTATATTTTAACCATTCGCATGCCGATGACGTAACATTAAAATGGAATGGTAACTTCCTTGGAAATCGATGTCCGTGGGTAATTGAGTGATCAGGTTCACCCCATTGATCAACTACACCCCAGTTTACGGTAGTCTTCAGATTGGTCAAGAAACTGTAATTGATTATGCAACGTTACTCAGTATAACAGATATGGCTACTGTTACTAGTGTAGACCTGAAGCTCGGAACTCCAAGGTTGTTTGACTGACCTGGAGTACCCCTATATAGTCTCTAAATGATATTTTAGATTTCAAGAGCTTCACGAATCCCAGCAGATTATAACCTGTAACATCCCAGAATATAAAACACCTTCTGATATTTTTGACGAAAGTTGAATGAATACATATGAACGTGACCCATACCCAAATACAACATTTAGAACAACTGGTATGTTAATTAGTTCGTTTCCCCAAACTTCATGGTGTTCGGGATGTTCTAGGTTGTCGATAAAGTCTCAAATACAAATATTCCCATTTTTCCTTATTAAAAGACTCAATTTGTAACAAATTTGCCGAAGAAATCAGAAAGACAGTTTTTCTTCTGAGGGCGCAAACGTATAAAAAAAAATAGTAGCAGAAAAATTCTCAATTCTATATATGAAAGAGCTTTTTTACACGTTTGGGGGCTAGTGTTATTAAACAAAATCGTTTTGCTCCATACCGCTCATTCGATTCGTTATTAGACTACACAGAGAAAAAAATTCTACTCAGTGGCTGAGTTGGTCTAACTCAGAAATCGAAAAATCCTTTGTTTTCTTACTCAGCTTCGGTTAAAAGTGGGACAACCCATTGCCAATGGATTGTCCCACTTTTAGCCGAAACTGAGTAAGAAAACAAAGGATTTTTGGATTTCTGAGTAAGGCCAACTCAGCCATTGAGTAGAAATTTTACTCGGTGTATATGCCTCCTCCCAAAATTTTAGGTCATTTTGTAGAAATTTGAGACTGCACAAGCCCTTCAAAGTTAGTATGGAAATTACTATGGGAAAACGATGTTTTCATTCAATCGACTGTATCATTTCTCCAACTGCACTAGAGGGTTAGTTGGCCCCTGAAACTTCTCTTCAATGAACGCGCCAGATAAGCGGGGTAACACGGTAGTATTGTCTATCCGGTTGGAATCAAGACCGACATTCAATCAAAAATTGTCATTTTCTTGGTCCACAAGTGTCGCAACTGTTTCGCATCTAGTGCGCTGTGTTACTGACAACAACGGGAAGGATGCGCACTACTTTTGACATGATTATAAAACGTCGCGAGTTGGGTCGCGTCGCGACTTGATTGTGCGAAGTCCGGTTTGGTGGCGGCCTGACAATACAATCGGGAGCAGAGCAGTTAGTCAATCCCTCGCTTTATCCGTCGTTGGTTGAATGTCACACGTTCCCAGTGGAGAAAGTTCTTTGTCGGATGAATATAAAACTCTCTCATCAGATTCACTCTGGATTTCTTTGCCAGCTGACAGATAGAGGCAGCTATCGATATACTTTGTAGGTCACCGATGCGACACCGACTGCGGTGACGGAGGCCAGATGGTAATATCCAGCAATCACATCACATATTCACGGATGAGTCGACTGTAATCCATTTACGATGGCAACCGCCACGCCATCTACCGGAATAAAGGTTATTTTTAAAAATTGACTATGTATGTGCGAATGACACCAGTGTTGCTATTTTGGCTGTTTTGAGCACTTACATGCTTTGAAATTAGGACCTACACGGTCAAAGCGGTCGACACGCGGGGATTTTCAGCAAGACCATACTGAGGGTGACGGATTCGATTCTCAGTCGGTCCTTGGGTATAGAGTATCATTGTGCCTGACACACGATTTACGTATGCAAAATGGTCATTGACAGAGGAAACTCTCAGGAAAGTGATCTTGGAATTAATGCTGCGAAGCAGACCTTGTCCCAGCTGATACGTAAGGCCAGTACCACAGAATACTGTTTTCCGCTTGCTTAACTTCGGCGCCGGAAATATCACGTCACGTGATTGCTACTATTTGTGCACTCATCTGTACAACTTTCTGAGGCCTCTCTGATGGCCATACGTAGAGCTCTATAAATGGTGCCTATCCATTCTTATATGGCGTCTGTGCAAAACAACGAAGAGGGAAATGCTTCGGCGGCAGGCGCATCAACCTAGAAGCCCGAGATAATATTTCGCAATCAGTGAAACGGATTCCGATAGAGCTGTGAGGGATATAGTGCTCAGCTCAGACTGCGTCCTGCCTAAGGATAATGTTTTGCGGAACAATGGCACATTTTTTTTCGGCCTGAGTGATTGGTATCACTCGACTATCGGTTGGTGAAGTTGAGTTGTTCAGATGGGTATGCAAGTGGATGAATATTCGACGTACACACAAAAGGTTACTGGTCGTCATTCGGCAATCTGATTTACTGATCTTGAGGACTAGGGTAAAAGCTCCCCTAGTGGGGGTAGTACTAATAGTGGTGGTAGTGGCAATTTAGCACTATTTCGACCAAAAAGCTTGCAAATGACATTTGTAATAGATGCATCATACCTAATTATTAACATTAATTATGTTTTTTTCCAGGATTTGTCAAAAAACCTATTTTAGACAATTATTTTCCTTAATTTTTTGCTTATTTGCACCTTTTCATGGTAGTTTTCCTATAGTGGTGGGTCCCATAAGAATACAATAGGATGCGCTACTATAGGAACCAATGTTAACTTATAGTTGGTGCAAGTGATTTATTGGTAAAAACTGAAATAAACAATGGTTTTTACATTTTTCCTAGCAAATTTAAGTGAAAAACTTCCGATTAACGTTTTCAGACATTTTATTTAGTAGTATTATCAGTTTTATTCAATTATTTTACTACAACGAGCTACTAATAGCACCACTATTGGTACATTTACCCTACAGCTTTGATGTTCATTTTTTATTCGTTTTTCTCGTGAATCACTTAATTTTGATTCTACAACTTAGGGGCTGTCCATTAATTACGTAAGGGAATTTTTGCGATTTTTCGATACCCCCTCCCCCCCTTGTAAGATTTTTTGTATGGAAATCCAAATATTTTTGTATGGCGCGTAAGATTTCTCAAACCCCCCCTCCCCCTATAAACCCTTACGTAATTAATGGACAGCCCCTTAACTTCTAAAAGCCCACGTTAAAAATGTACGAAAAATAAATTTCCAGAAATTTCAAGTTTGGAAGTTGTTTGCCTCGTGGTCGCGGTTCCACGTATGCCACTGCATTTTTATATATCAAGATTTATGACCAGTTTTGTGCAAAGTATGTTGGCTTGATAAAGGTTAACTTATAGAAAGGCACTCTCTTGGTCGTAGATCATTTCCCTAACATTGTCAATTAGTGCCAAAATATGCAAATATGATGGCGGTACCGCCCAGTGTTGCCAATTTCAATCATTACGCAGTACTTCAAAAGCATCAGCAACATAGTTTTAGTAAATATAAATTTCCAAAATAAATACAAGCCAAGGGTAGTAGCCCCCACAGCAGCAGAACCACCAATTACAGACCTACCATCATTAGCGAATTTCAACCATTACGGAACAACTGATGCACAAATAGAAATATAATTGGATCCACCCCACACCCAAGTTCGATGGGAATGTAGTTGGATGGAACGGGGCGGGTTGTTTCTAAATTTCCAAGTACACAATGTTGATTCTGCAGCATAACGCAGTAGGTATCTGCTCTACACGTGTAGCTGTGCGGGTCGTTTACAAAATAAAATGATTAACATAATTAGCGTGTGATAGGGTGAAGTACTTACCAAGTTTTGGTTTATCGATATCCGTTTGAAATTTTGAGTTATTTTACAGTTTTTTTTACAGACAAATAGACTTATCAATTGGAACAAATTTCGATCGAAACCATCGTTATGAAACAAAAGTGACTATGTAGAATAAATACTATGATGGCAAATCAGTTCCATACCCTGACGTATTTTTAATCAACCCGTTGTCAGTTCTGCAAATTACAATCATGCAAATGATGTATAAATATGAATGATATCTTTCACGATACGCTTCATGAAGATGCAGCTGACAATTTTGCCGAAGCACACCTAACATCAGCCATAATGGACGGGGTGTCAAACGAAATTCGTTTGACGTACAACATATTTTTCATGCTACGAGGTGAGAGTAATGTTCTGCGAACTGTGGAGTTGTTTTCGCGTGTGCGCATCCAACCAAATTTATCGAATACATAGCATGTGGGATGGAATTCCTGGAAATGGTACCTAAACGTTACTGTATTCGGTTTCTAGTGACGTGTTTTTGACGTTAAACTCAACACAGTTCTGGTGAGTTCATAGAAACAATTTCAGTGAAACTTGAAGTCAATGAAAATCATTGAAATCCGTGTAAATTCAATTACAATATTTGATTCTGAAACTTTACTGAGGGTTAGAATAGTATAAAGTATCACAATTTTACTTACTCCTCCAATATTTTTTTATGGGATTCATACAGCAGATTGTTCTTGAGCAACTCCTCCATGAATTCCTCTAGGGATCCCTGCTGAAATTCCTCGGAAAAAATCTCCTAGAAAGCCTCCAGGATGTCCTCCTGAGATTCCTTCAGGGAGTCGTCTTGAAATTCTTCTAGAAGTTCATGCTATGACTCTTTCAAAGATTTCTTCAAGGATTCCTTCTGGAATTCCTCTTGGAATACATTCCGTAATTGCAGCTGGGATTCCTCCATGTATTCCTACTAACAATTCTTCGGAAACTCTTGCTGACATTTCCCATGCCATTTCAGCAGGAATACTTTCAATTATTACTCTTGAGATTCCTCCACGCGTTCCTGGAGGATTCGCTGGATTCATGGACAATCCAGAAAAAAATCCTCAATCAACCTTACCAAAAATGTCTAGAGGAATGCCAGTAGCTATCCTGGAGCAATCCCAACAGTAATTCTCATGAGAATCTCATTAGCTCCTCGAAGGCATACTACATTTCTGGAGATTTCCATGAATAAACAACAGGAGGTATCTCAACAACAGTTACTAGTGGTATTGTGAGAATACATAATTCTAGGAAGAATCCTTGAATAAATTTCTGCATGAATCCCAAAGGGAATTCCTGGGGGAATCCTTGCGAAAATCTCTGGAGGAACTTATCTGGGGAATTTCTGGAGAAATCCGTTGCGAAATCGCGCTTGAGGTGTTTCAACAAAAATGTTTGGAAGAATCCTAGCAGCGCAGGCATTCCTGGAAGATTTTCGAGAACTATATCTGAAAGGATCCTTGAAGGATTTCTAGTGGACATTTTTGAAGAAATCCTATGAAGAATTGCAGGAGAAATTTCAAGTGAAGGATATATTCCTAGAAAAAGAGGATCCAATCATGCATTCCTGGAGCCATTCCTAGAGAAATCTTTGAAATCTTTTTGATATTTCTTCACAAATGCCTGATGGGATTCCTCAGAAAAAACTTTAGATTTAGATTTCTTTCAGATATTTCTCCAGGTAGAAATCTAATATTTCTTGTGAAGATTCCTTTTGAAAATCCTCCAGAGACTCCTCTTGTATTTTCTCCACGAACTTTTCCTGGAATTCTTCTACAAATTCAACCAAAACCTACTCTAGGCATTTCACCTTGGAATGGTGCGTAACGGCGTAAGATCTACCACATCAAGTTTCAATTTAGCTATTTTCCTGCCTAAACTGGGAGCATCGATTGAAACTTGATGTGTTTTTGTAATGTTTCTGTTTTTTAATGTTTTGACTTCAATCTTGAGTTTGTCAAACATTGATTGGCTGCCTCAATCCGTCGCCCCCTTCATTATCTTCAGTATTGATATGCAGATGTGTATGTTATTTAATTTTTTGCTTTTGTATACTAATATACTTTCTTTCGGAAATATCAAGGTAAGTTAATATAACAGATCTGTAAACCATCCATCAAATGCCAACTGTGCTCAAGATTGTCGAATAGAGCTTCTCATAACAATCCCAACCTACTAACACAAATTCCCTTTTCTTAACGTCTATGGAGATAGTTTGGCAGGGTACCCTAACTATCTTCAAGTAGCCGTTAAACTAACATTCCTACCCTATCCTAGCGATTGTAAGGACGTGGCCAGGTATACAATGTGACGCTTGTTTGGACCAACTCTAACACGTTGAACGCGTTAATCCCAAACGTTATTTTACCGGCACTACCCGAGCAGAGGAGAATAGCAAGTTAATAACTACGAAATCACATAACCTGTTTTTATATCTTGTTTTGTTATTATTAAATTATCAAGGCATAGCTTTTCCATAACAAATTTTGTTGGACAATCTCATATTTTTATAATCAAGCTATTGATATACATTAACTAAATTACATTAAAATAACATGTTTTTTTGAAGCACAAGTTAAGTTATTGTTGTACTATTGATCAACTTATCAGCAAAAGCAAAACAGTAACAAGTTTTGAAATCACCGCGACAATTATGACTTGCCCCTTTGTGTTGTTCCATTTTTGTATTCAGTTAAGAAGGAAATTTCTAAACGACTCCTTTTAAGAACTCCTTAAATAATTTTTGGATAAGCACTTAGAAGTTCTGGAGGAACCTTTCGATAAATCCCTGGAGAAGTTTTCAAGTGAACTACTGGCGCAATTTTCTCAAAAATTCCGAAGGTAATTCTTCTGAGCAATTATTAGAATTCTTGGCAGAATCTTTTGAAAGACTCCTGGCGAATCCTTCGGAAAAACTTCTGGTGAAATCCTCAAAGAAATTTTCAGAGAAATCTTAAGATGCAGTTCAGGACTAATGATCACAGGAAATTCTGGAGAAACCCTTGAAGGGATTCTATGCAGGATTCTGGAGGAGTCTTTGAAAATCCATGAAAGATTCCGTCAACGAACTTTCGGCGAAGACTCTTGGAGTCATTTATGGAAAAGTTCATGACCAAATCTGTCGACAATTTTCTGGAAGAATTTTAGAGTTCTAGAAAAAAAATGTGTATTGCAAAAATTTCTGGTGAAAGCCCTGTAAGAATCATCAGAGGAAGTTCAGGAGAAATTATAGCAAATTTTTTGGAGGAATCCTTGTAGAATCCAGGAGGAATATTCGACATAATTCTTGAATCCAGGGAAAAATCGGAGGAATTAAAACAATCTTTCCAATATCCTAAAAAATGTTTGCAGAACTGTTGAGCATTCTAAAAAAATCAGTTTCTATGCTGCAAAAAAAAACAAAACAAAAGTCACAAATTGCTATAGACGATCAAACTTTTTCAAGTACACGTGCTGATTTCAAAACCGTGCTCCGAAAACAATTAAAGTACGTACAACAGTTTATAAATTACAGGTGGAAATCGAAGCTCGTCGTATTTGATAATATAGAAATTACTAGAGTTTGATTATCTTGCGACTTCAAATCTCTTAGAATGAATTAAAATGAATGTAGTATGTTTTTAATCATTTGAAAATATTTCTTACGTCAGAGTGATGAACCTCATGTTATTTTTGTGAGACAAAGCGAATAACTTTATATAATAAGTATTATAACTTATTTAGTAACGAGTTTGATATCGTAGAAAATTTCGCTCTCCGATTATTATCAATAACATATTAATATCAAAATTTGTTATCAAAATATTTTCCGCATTCACTGTTATTAAGCTGTTATTGAAACTAACAAAACAAGTTATTGAAATGGTTTTCCAGGAACATTTTTTTGTTACGCAATTTGTTATTTTGCCGCTTATGACAGACAAGTTTATAACACAATATGTTATGGTAATAACTTAAAAATAATCAATTTTCTTATTCAGTTATTTTGCCAAAATAACACAACTTCTTATGCTGCTGTTATTCCCGTCTGCTCGGGTAGGTGTTTGATTTTCCAAAACATATGAAGCTGAGCATCGTATAGCCACCCACGATGTGTACAACCGCCTATGCTAAGTTATGCTTTAAAAGACGAACGTATAACTTTTTAAGTTTAGCAAAACTGTTTTTGACCAGAAAACCTGAAAGATTGAACCCTTGAAAATAGACCCAAACGAACAGAAACGTCGGGACCCACGTAACATTTTAAGTTTTGTTCGGCTCTATAAGAGATCTTCATGACCAATTTTATAAAACCTGCAATAAAACTGATTTATACATCAAAACCTCTCGATAACCTCTTTAAGAGCATCTTCCGGCTAAGTGGATCACTCTCGGAGAGGTTTTGCAAACCGCATTAAGAGTAGCAATAAAACCGTTTTAAAACCTAGTTGAAAAAAAAATCCATTCGCGATTGTTGTTGTTTTTTTTTCAACAAAAATTATGACAGCTCAAGATGCAGAGAAGCATTTTCGATGGCACGTTAAGTTCAGGAGGATAAACCATTCGTAAGTAGAAAGCGATCATTTCAAAGTAATATTTTGATAGTTATTGTGTTGGTAGGCTTATGCGCATTAAATTTTACCGTGAATATTGGGGTTGCAGAATCATAAAATTAATGCGCTTCGAAAATAGTGAATATTATCATCTTGGAATGCAATAAATCAATTTGTTGATTTAGTAAAACTATCTCGAATCACAAGAAAACTCAGCAGAGAGAGTTTATTTATGTGAGCATGTTATGGAAATGGTGACAAACTATCAATTCATTGCTAATTTGAGCAAAATTAACTATTTTCCATTCACGTTAGCTAATTCTTCAATATGGCGACGACCATAATCAGCGAAAATAAAACGAAAGCAAGTTTACTTTTATGATGACCGCAATAAACCTAGCAGTGTCGTAGTTTCTGCTTTTCCACCCACAGATGTCGTGACTAATCGAACGGATCGCCATCTGTTGAGAGTTTTAACAGTTTTATTGTAATAATAATGATTGCCAAAATGTTTAAATATCCGAAAATTTTGTTTACTCTTAAAATCTGGCTTTATGGATATCTTCAAGTATACTATAAAACATTTTATCAATGGTTATCATAAAAGCAGTCATGAAACTGTGAGTTTTAATTATTGCTCTAATAAAACCCTAATAAAAATCAAACAAAACCAATCAACAATGGAATTGTTACTTGGGTTCATCATAAGATTATTTCTTTTTAAGGGTTTCTCTAGAAATATTTTATTCTAGAATGCCTCTCACACCCAATTCCTCTCAAATCGTCCAGAAACTGCTCTAGGGATTGCTCCAGGGAATTGTCCAGGACCATTTCCAGAGATTTCTACAAGAGCCCTCTAGCTATTCTACGAGTCTCTCGAAGAAACAGCCAAGGGTTCTGTCAGAAAACCATCCAGAGACTCATGAATCCCTACCATGGATTCTTCAAAAGAATCTTTGAAGAGAAGTTCTAGTTTAATGACTATGATACAAACATATTCACTCAAACTATGAAAGAAGGCGTTTAGCTTGTAGCCAGTTGGCAGACGACTCAAAATCACGTGACGCCGCCAAATGGCTTCGTCCCCAAAACGGTAATAATCATAAAATTCCTCATTAAACGGAAACCTCTCATCCACGCAACCTCGACCCGTCCGTGTGGTGGTGGTAGCGGTCAAATTACGTAACATCCAATAATGGCACGTGAAGTCCTTATGGCTACCTTGTTGCAGGCCATCAATCTTCTAGGAGGCAGCAGGGTTCCCATTTTTCCTCCGAATCGATGTCCTTCACCTTTGTCGCCGATCGATCGCCAAGAGGTCAAACAACGGCCGACCAGCAGGACACTGCTGCTGAAGAAGGGAGTCACCCGAAAGGAAAGATTCCAATTAGAATCATGCGAGTCACATAAGTATGTACCTACGAAGAATGCTCACCGCACGTTCTTTCCCTTATCCTTGCCCTCCTGGATGATTTACATCGTCGGTCGAACAGAATGTGCGTCGTAACGATTGGAGATGCTCAAAACCAATGGTCATCGTCGTATAAACGCTTCTTCTTCCGAACGATAATGAGAAACTTAAGTAGGGAGAAGTGGGGCAAAACAGTTCAATGATTAATTATTCACCTGGACATACGTAGATAGCCCCAGTCGGTCACAAGGAATCCATGAGAAAGGGCTGAAAGGACAAAACGTCGAAGAACTACAATAAAAGGGATAAAATGTCGAAGGACATTTTCCGATATTTTGTTCCTAAACCACCACAAGGCATTTGAATGCAAAAAAAAATGTCATTTGGCACAAAAAGCTCTCAGTTAATAACTATGGAAATGCTCATAGAACACTAAGCAGAGAAGCCGGCATTGTCCCAGTGGGGGATATTACGTCAACTAAAAGAAAAATCTTCATTTCACCCAGATATCTCCTAATGTACTCTCTTCAAATCTCCAACAGCAGCAGCGATTCAATTTAAGATGAATGGAAGAATCCATTGTTTGTGGATACAATCGAGTCTCCGTATACCAGTACCTCTCCCCTCCACCGCAACGAAGCAGACTCCTGCGTCTGACAAGTGTTTTTTTTTGGATTCTTCGATTCTTCGACGTAAGATAATGGAAGTGTTGCCAGCGTCGTCTACGACGCCAATCTAATCATAAGGGAGGAATTTCCCTTTTTCCAATAGGACTTATATAACATGAATAAAGGGTACACTAAAGGATGGAAACAATTAGAATTCGTTCGCTACCTTTCCGTTCTGATTGGAACCGCTTTGGAAGTTTCTTCTTTCCTTCGGTTTTTCCTAGGAGGGTTGCATGCGGCGTCGGCGCCTCATTTGTCGCCGGGGTGCCATCAAAAACAGATGGCACAGAAAAGAAAATAATAATAACACGACAATCACGACGACAACGACGGTGGTAACCAAGTTTCGTTTTGGTGAATGGAATAATACGTCTACATAAGCTTACCTGTGTTTGTCACTTTTCGGCCCGCGCTAATGATAACACATAATATCGTAGATGACTTTTGGATCGGTCAGTGACGTGAAGCAGGGAGAGAACTGAAACTTGTACATTGCATTCGGTTTGACAGAGCATTGGTGGCGGAGTATAGGAAATTAAGGTAAAACTGCTTTTAATAAATTAACAATTATGTTTATACATATTTGGATTAGTACGAGGTAAGAAATTTAAAAAAATAACATTATCTTAAAAACGATATTGAAATCAAAAAGTTATAATATGAAGGTTATCAATATTTTAACCACTTATAATCTCGAACATTGACATAATCTTTTAAGAAGCATTCCACATTTAATCTCTTATAAATACACCGGCAGCAAGGCTTCTCGCACCCGGTGAACACAGTCGTGACTACACTCAGCGGAAAAAAACTAATGAAAATCATTAAAATACCTTATGAATTTTTGCTATAACTTAACATTATGGATGCCATAAGAATTTCTTATAAAAACTGATCGTGCTTGTTATGATCAATTTTATAAAATAGACTTAAGAAAAGAGCAAAAAAAAAACATAAAATGATGCAGACTTCCATGTTGCTAAACATATATAAAAGCCAAGCTGTGAGACGATTCTGCGTCATAGAGCGACCTTATGAAGTTCATTCTCATCATCATGAATCATCATTTAAAGGCCGTTCCATATGTTAAGCCTTATGAAAATCCCAAGTTTATTTGGCTGAGTGGAGTGTACTCCAGGTGACGGGTGACATATTTCACGAAACACTGCGTTGTACAACAACATCAACAGAAGGCGCTGCTATTGTGAAACGTCCAACCTCTCGGAGTGCGAGTGGCGTTTTTTTTTCGGTTGGTGTCGTGAAAAATTATTGATAAAAGCAGGGAAAACTCTTTGGAAAGCTGGTAGTGAAAGGCGACGACGCGACGTGTGGAAGTATCTAAAGTGTCTCGAGTATTCGAAACCCGCGAATCCTTGGCGATTTGACGATTTAACAGGTCTCCTGCGCGGTTGGAACTTTATGGGTATGACAGAAAATCCACTGTTTACATTTTGACGATTCTCCTCTTTGTTTTTTAGGCTAGTTAGAAGTTTCCTAAAAGTTGAAGGGGGAAAAAAAGTTGCCACACCATAACCTGAAAACAAACTTGAAGAAAGAAGAAGAAACGAAAAGCGTGGTGCTCCAGTACTACAGTGTTGCCATTAAGGCAGAGGGAGTTAGGAAAAGAAGAACAAATGTTTTTTTAAACACAAATAAAGATCAAATTCAGTGTAAAAAGCAAGAGAAGAAGGAAAATAAGAATAAAAAACATACTTTACAAGAAGAAAAGAATAAAAAGAATATAAAATAATGAAGAAAATTTATGAATCTTATACTATGAATAAGACATAGAAAATAGAAACGTTCAGGTATCGAATCGACCTAGAATCGAAAAAGGATTACAGATTACTGCAGCGAATAGATCTACGACAAATGAACCTGAAACTGTTCGAACCAGACTCGTAAAAGGACACAACATGTTTAGAAGCGGGAGTGCCCTTGGAATTCAGAGGGGAGAAATAACTGCAGAACACAGAAGAAAAAGTCAGAAAGGTTGAAAAAAGGCAGAGAAAGGGCCACGAAAGGATCTTGATAAACACGAAAAATCTAAAAATTGTGGTGGAAGGAAGAAATGTTCCGTGGGCTTTTTAAATCTACAGAGCCCCATCCAAAGCCTGTATTTTCATATTCCCAGTAACCCAAGGCTACTGGAATTATGGACACCCAATACCAAAATGTAGAAGCAAAAAGAGATGCCAGAGCTGTGGAGAACTGCATAGAGAAGCCACAAACGAATGCCTAAATCAATCGAAATATACGAACTGCAGCTGGGGCCAGCCAGCAAGAACTGTTCGGTAAGAACAAAGTGTCAACAACTAAACAACTGGTGGAGCAAAGAAAGGAAAAATGTTTGCAACATCCGAAGTACTAGGGTATCGGGATGCTTCGTTGGCATAGTCCCCTCGTTCGGCCTATCTTAACGTTAATCAAAAACTCAAACAAACACGCCGAACTGGATACCGGAAAAGCTTTGCGCCAAACACCTGTAACATTTCGTTTCAATTTTAGCACTTTGGAGTATTAAAATTGTATGAAAATGTCACTTTGTTTAGCTTTTGTAGACGCCATGATTCTTCGGCTTAGTGGGCAGTCTATACACATGATCATAAATGGCATGATTCTGGAATATTTCGAATTGCCTTTTCAATAACTGAACATTTGATGCGACGGTCAAAGATGCTATTTTGAGTTTGTATGTTTGTTTTTAACGAATAATAACTATTTTACAAATTACATGTGCGCCGAAGATTGAGGACATTTTTTTCACTATGTACCCAAATCTTGGCCCATCAGTAAAGTGACGTCAAAAACACCGATAAAGTGACGCCAACAACATTGCTTGCGTAAGAACCAGAAAGAACGAACAGAAAGATAGATGTTGTGTGCGGTGACTATAAAAATATAACACAATAATCGGGTTGCATTGTTTTCGTTACTAAAAAAGAAAGAACTTTAGTTTAAGTGATTTATTTATAGTTTTTTGAAAATTTGGCTCCGAAAATGTGATTTGAAAGTATGATTGGTGATCAAACAGAGATAATACCTCAGCAGAAATATTGAAAAAAAATGAGATAATAAGTGGTTCTAGTGCATGGAAAGCAATAGGCCAACGTTGTATCCACTAATAGGCCAATTTATGTACCATAGACCAACGTTGCATACCATCACATCGAATCTTTTCAACTTAGTTAAGTAAATTCTTGAATATTTACGTAAGTTTACTTCCAATTGGTGAAACATGCATTGCCTAGAGTGCGTAATAGGGTCAACATATTATTTCTAGTGCTATTAATTCATGAGTTATGGTCAAAATTGTCAAGGCGGTTTGCAAATTAGGCCAAGGAATGATCCATATACCCTACGCCACTACCACTACGTGCAAGAGGTTTGACGGTTTGGAGGAAGATTTTAGGGATGATGGAGTGTCGAACATTGACGTTACATTCCAGGAGACAAAACCTACCGAAGAAGCAAGCGAAGGCTAATGGCAACGCAAAAAAAGAAAAGCAAGTGAAGGATCAGAATCGATTCCAAGGAAACCTCCACAAAACCACCGAATTCAAAGGACTGATTTCGAAACTATGATAAGGCTCTCTAAGGCTGTTTTTTAGAATTCTCGGTTGTGTCAAATCACACGGATTTGGGACAAAATCAAGAAAACCGTTGAAAATCATCCAGCATCCTTCAACACAGACCACATACTCATAGAAGTCTACTTCGAGTTAGACGTGATAATACAAGCCGATACAGAGAACATTCAGAAAAACCCCATAGTCACCAAAGCAACTAAAAATGGCACCTATACAATACATCGATTTCTACGAATAAGCAGACTTTCACGACGAAATTGAAATCGCCTGGAACTCGTACTAAAATTTCCGACAGCTTTTCGCCTTCCAACCAGCATAGTCAACGTAATCTCTGGTCACCAGCTGGAATCAAAAGATGTATATCTTACGCTACTGGACAATAAACAATGAATGAATGAATGAATGAATCATGGGCAACAGCACACGCCGTGCAACCGAGAAGATGTTTCAATTCATAGAAGGATTAGAGGGAGAAACAATACATACTTTCAGTAGAACTAAATGGCCACCACAAGAACCGCAGTCCAAACCCGATCATATGCGCCGGAGGAAGACTGCTCAACTCCCCAATCGAAGAATCTTCCTTTGTTCTTCTTACTGATGGAACAGGAACGAGAGTAGTTAAATTAAAAGGAAACGATTCCGCCGTTGACATCACACTAGCATCAACGGGAAAATCCAGAATAACGACATGGATGGTTAAGGAAGGCACTTCGCATATGAGCATCTGGATCTAGCGTAACACGACGAAACTTAGAAGGAAAATAGTCTATAATATCAAACTTTATTGAACGAGAAACATATAACATTTAACCGTTTCGCGGGTTATCTAGTACTAAATTAACATATGGAGAATCTGCACATTTGCCGTTGTTCTACATTCGTCGTCGTCGCATACTGCGACGATCGAGAACCGATGGGTTTAGCCACGGTGGTTGAACAGATCTAAATCTGTACACAGTAGATGGATGCAATGCACCAGTCAAACGGTTTCTGTTACACTAGTTGTGCGAAAGCATTTCAAAATCCAACAGATAGTGTACTAATTGACCACAGTTCACCAACTCGCAGTTCGTGTTTAGACTTCGAGCGAGTCGGTCGATAGTGTCTCTAGCGAAGTGCTCTAAAACTGCTGTGTAGCTGAGGCTACTGATAACCAAAACCCCCTTTTGTTCAGTTGGACAATAGGCGATATATTCGCATAAATCGGAAAAAAAAACGGAAAGAAAAGCAATATGGAGGAAGCTCGTGCAAATTCCATGCGAGTTTACTTCGGACCTGGAAAGAAGGAACCAACCGATCATGAAATTTTCCATTTCATGAAGGTTAAGATGAGCTTGAGTCCGGCACATCTGCTCTCGATGTACAAGGATCCTAGGGAGAACTGTTTGTTCATCAAGTTCAAGACAGAAGATCATCTCAAAGCCGCTCTGCTGCGTCTCCCATCTGCTATGGATTTCGATTACAGCAAGTACGAGTCGACAAGGGTAACGTTTTCTGCTGCGTCTACCGTGTTCAGGTATGTCCGGATTTTCAATCTCCCTCCGGAGATTGACGACCAGCCGCCTGTCACCGCAATAGTGCCCCACAGGAAAATAACGAGCCAACATCTCTGGTTCCCACTTCCAGCCGCCTCGTTGAACACAATAGCGGCGGCTCAGCGGCATGGTTCCCCATGACAGCGCAAAGTTTGTAAACAAACATAATTCCAGGAGCAAAAATCGAAAGCGGCGAAACTTTCTTTCACAACTAATTTTATTTTTCTTTTTTCTTAAATCGTTAGTTTAAGCAAAACATGTTTTTTTAATTTCGCAATTATTTATTTAAAAATGAAGTCGTAATACTATCAGCTCGTCTTCGTCACGGGAATAAAGTTTCCATAAAATTTATAATTGTTATTGATATGATTCAGCCACAGACAATAATCGTTCCTGGATTTTGATGCTGACCTCAAAAACATGGCCGCGTGACAAGAGGCTGTTGACGACAGAGAAATTTCATCGGTGCTGTCCAAGTATGGTGTTATACAAAGGATGGTCAGGGAAAAGTATGGAGCAGAGACGGGATTTCCCATATGGACTTCAGTGCGAGGTGTTCATATGGAAATCAAAAGCGACATTCCAGCGACATTGCACGTGCGAAACTTCCAAGCACGTGTATTCTACGAAGGATTGCAAAACAAGTGCTTCCTATGTGGCAGCACAGAACACCGTAAAGTGAACTGTCCTAAGCGTGTGAACATCAACCAGAGGCTCGATGTGACCAACTCAGCATCGGAAACCACCTGTGCGCCTACATCTAGTTCGGGGGGGAACATCAACGAGTGCGATGGTCGACGCTCCAGTACCAACGTTCAGCGAAATCACCTCTGGACGATGGCAGGGCCGGCCGATGAAGACAAATGTTCCAGAAAACAATGGAGTTATGGTCGTTTTGAATAAGCTTCTATCGTCGAATGATGGGGAGCCTTCAGGTAAAACGAGTAGCATGGTGAGTGCTACTGAAGCGAGTGGTATACTGAAATCGGACAGTGTATGTATTGATGGCGTGGGTAGTTGCTCAACGAGCGACCGATGTGTTGAGTCGGGAGCGATAGCTGAACACACTGAAGTAGCTAGTAGTGGTGGTAAAGTATCGGATGAGTCCGTCGACCACGCTGCGGTAGAGATGAGCGATAGGGACTTAGGTGGTGAGTTTCAGATGGTAGGGAAGAACAAGAAACGCGGACGTGCGTTGTGCAAGAATGATAGCAGGTCAGCATCCGAAACTTCACCAGACTCGGATAAAGGGGAAGTACAGACAATTGCAAGGCAGCCTTTTGGCATTGCAATGAGCCAAGGAATCCTAACAAGGGGTAGATCGAAGAAAATTATTATTGAGGGTAGTGAAAAACGGGAGAATAGCGTTTAAAGTGAAAAAGTCACAGTTTTTTTTTTATTTGTTGTGTAACCTCTCAGGCTTCAAAAGAAGCCTGTTAGTTTTTTCAAATTGTTCAATTTATTGACGAACCTCTCAGACCTCGAAAGGGGTCTGTTAGTTTTTTTAGATAGAATACTATCAATTTTATATATTTTTTCTTTGTTTTTTTTTCTTTGTTGAACCTCTCAGGCTTCGAAAGGAGTCTGTTAGTTTTTTGAGATATATCACTATCTATGCTAGATACAATTCCAAAATGAATCATGCTTTGAAGATAGCTACAATTAATTTAAACAGTACAAAAACAACGATTAATCAAAATTTATTAAGAGATTTTATCTGGAATCGAGACATAGATTTAGTATTCCTACAGGAGCTTTGCTACGAAAACTTCTCTTTTCTCCCATCTCATTTTGCTGTAGTCAATATTAATGAACACGGTATGGGTACTGGTATCCTTCTGCGGAAATTGTTCGAATTTGATAACATTATTCTTGATCCAAATGGAAGAATATCATCAATCGTGATTAACAGAATCAACTACATAAACATATACGCTTACTCTGGCACAAACAGAAAAAAAGAACGAGATGAGCTTTTTATTAACAATTTGGCTGTCCATTTGAGCAAATCTGGAATATCTTATTCGGTTCTTGGTGGGGACTTCAATTGTGTCCTCGAACGATCGGATTGTTCGGGAGTTTTAAACGACTCAGCTGGTCTCAGATGCTTGGTGGAATCCTTTCAATGGAAAGACGTTACGAAAGAATTAAAGAAAAATCAATTTACATTTTTTAGATCTGGATCAGCATCTCGGTTAGATCGTTTTTATGGTCCACCTGAATTTGTCGCATCAGTTCTTGTTGCGGAAACATTATCAGTTCCATTTTCTGATCATTGCGCGGTTATATTGAAAGTTAAGGTGGACTCAAACAATCTCCCTACAAAAGGTAGGGGTTATTGGAAAATAAACTCTGCAATTTTGTACGACAACAGTGTTTTAGATAATTTTGCCGGTAAATATAATTCTTGGAAAGCTTTTTCGTCGTATTGCGCTAGTAGAGATAATTGGTGGAATTGTGTATTCAAAAATAAAACGAAACAATTCTTTAAATCCGAGAACTGGTCAAGAAATCAACAGGTAAGCAAGGAAAAATCATATTTTTATTCAGTTTTAAACGATTTACACAACATACGATGTCGTGGAGAAGATGTTCTTAGGGATATGAAAATTGTCAAGTCAAGGTTAATGGAGATAGAAAACGAGAGAATGAAATATTTTTGCAGTACAGTTCCAGACTACTCAATGGCTCAAAAGGAAAACATAAGCATTTTCCAAGTTTCTTCTCAAATACAGAGATACTCTAAAGCAGGAAATATAAGGCTTGTGGATAGGAATGTGATCACAGGTGATGTAGTTTGATTAAAACAGATTATTTTTGATTATTTTTCAACGCAGTTCGAAACAGAAAACATTGTCAATACACCCCTTAACTTAGAAGATGATCCCTTAAACCATGTTAGGAAAAGTTTAACAGCTGAGCAGCAAAGGCTTTTGATTCGACCCATAACAGAAGAGGAAATATTTAATACACTAAAATCATGTAAGAAAAAGAAAAGTCCAGGACCAGACGGGTTGAACTATGAATTTTATATAAAAAATTTCGAAATAGTTAAAGAAGAATTGATTAAAATATTCAATGATTATCTTGTTGGAGCTGAACGCCCTCCCAGAGAGTTTTCAGCCGGTGTAATCACTCTTATTCACAAAAGAGGCAGTAAACATCATTTAGAAAACTACAGGACTATTAGTCTTTTGAATTGTAATTATAAATTGTTTACCAAGATAATAGATAATCGCATATCACCCTTTTTGGAGGATTTATTGAGTGCAGGTCAGACAGCGTGCTTACCACAGAAATCATGTACAGACAATCTCAAAGATATTCGTAGGATTCTGCTTCGCTCAAATGACACACTAAGGTTTAAAGGTGCCTTGGTTAGCGTAGATTTACAGAAAGCTTTTGACAAAATTGATCATAATTATCTTTGGAAAGTGTTGAAAAAATTTAATTTACCGGAAATGTTGATCGAGTGTATTCAAAATTTGTATAGAAATGCATATTCAAAAATTCAATTTAATCGGTTTTTAACTAACGACATTAAAATTAATTGCTCAGTCAGGCAAGGATGCCCGCTAAGCATGTTATTATTTGTATTATACGTTGAACCACTTCTTTGTAAAATTAACGATAGCATTTCAGGTGTCCTTATCTACGATAAGTTCATCAAAACAATTGCTTATGCAGATGACATAAATATTTTTATCAAAAACGATGAAGAGTTCGATTTGCTTATACAAATTTTACACTCCTTCGAATCGTTTGGGAAAATTAAAGTAAATGTTGATAAATCCGCGTACATGAGATTTAACAGATGCGTTTTAGGTCCACAACAGATTCCAGAGGTAAATTGCCTTAAAATATTAGGAGTACAGTTTTCATCTAAAGTAGCCAGCGTTATCAATAATAATTATGATAGGATAATACAAAATGTGAAGCGAATATTGCAGGTACACAGTATTCGAAACTTAAATTTATGGGAAAAAAGTTGGTTTATCAATGCCTTTGTATTGTCTAAATTTTGGTACTTAGCGCAGGTGTTTCCGCCCACAAAAAGGCACATTGCAGAAATTAAGTCCTGTATCGGAAGATTTTTCTGGTCAGGTTTTTTATTTAAAACCAACAGAGAACAACTTTACTTAGACTATGACCAGGGTGGACTACGGCTAGTAGATCCAGAATCAAAAACAAAAGCTCTGTTTATTAAAAATGCATAAGACTGGGAATTCCCAATTCATCCGAAGAATACATCATTAAAAACTTGAAAACACAAAATTTACCACTCGCGTTTAAAGAATTGATCGTTGAAACAAAAAAGATAAAAGAAATGTCTGATATAAGTACTACAGCTTCAATTTACAGACATTACATTTCACAGAAAAACATTATTCCAGCAGTAAGATTTGATTACCCTACCATTCAATGGGGCATTGTTTGGAAAAACCTTAACTATAATTTCATTTGCTCTGAAGACAAATCTACATGCTTTGCATTTTGGAATAATATAATATCCAACAAGGAGAAACTCGTGGCATACAATATTGGAAGGATTGATAATAGCGTCTGTGACCAGTGTTCTCTTTCTGATAGTAATCAACATAGATTAGAACTATGCGATTCAGCCCAGATTATCTCAAACTGGACAAAAACCATCATATTAAAACAGTATAAAATTAAATTGAGTAACCTAGAAGATATTCTACATTACGAGATAGATGATTCTAAAGAAAATGAAAAAGCGGCTTTATGGTTAGCAGTTCGGACAATTTCTTTCAATTTAAAACGGTATCCATAACCAAGTTTGTATGTATTTAAAAAAGAAATCCGTGAAATGAGATGGGAAAATAGAAGTTTTTTCAACCATTGTTTTGGTAGTTATCTTAATATTTGCTAAGAAGTAGGCTAAACATTTGAACTGTAATTGTTAAAATGTAAAACTGTTTTTGTTTTTTAAATAAATATCATAAAAAAACTCTCCCAATAAATGGAAGATATATTCCATGAAGTAGTAGAATCCTCCTCATTCAGCTTAAAAGCCAAAAAATAACAATTTCCTGAAAAACTGGTGCAACACGTTGCATCAACAAAAGAGAAAAGCCTTGAAAAACTACACAGAAACAAAACGTAAATAAATCACACCCTACTGCAGGAAGAGCGATCAAAGCTCAAGAAAGTAGTAAATAGGAGAAGAAGAAATACGTCCAGGAGTTAACGGAAAAGATCAACGAAAACACTCCTACATGTCAACTGAGAAAGGAAAAGGGATAAGCGTAATACTGAAATAAGTAATGCCTGGTTTAGACTGTTCAATCCAACCGAGCATCTGTCTTTCAAACTTCTCAAAAATGTTCAATCCAATCCCGAGCAGAAATGAATAACTGACACATAACTGGAGCATATCAAAGTCAGGTATCATACCAAGACAAGGTATTGGTCGGGTGTTCAGGTATTGAAAATAACTTATTTTGGTAATTTGTAGGTATTGATACAATACCACAACGAGTTATTGGTTTGGTGTTGAGGACTGCTTGAGGTATTATTCAATTATTGAAAAATCGTCATTTATATGGAAAAAACGCCGATTATTATTTAGGTATGTATTGCCATACCTGATGTCGTTATTCACGCTTTATGCACAGAATACACACCAGTTATTATTTGAGGTATTTTACCTCTTATGCAGGGCTACTTAATACCTAATTCAGGTTGTAGGTATTCGGTTTTCCATACCTGAGTTAGTTATTCTTCAGCTATTTTCTCCTGCTCGGGATGGAATGACGTGTTTAGACAAAGCAGGCCGAACATTTCTATAGGTCCTAAGTGCAGATGAGAGGCTCTCTTTAAGTCTCCTCTCTTTTGATTATAACGTGCTTGCATTTATAAATTTTGATTTACTTCTTGCGTCGGAAGGTAGATTAAACAATCCTTTTCCGATCACAAATTTTCACAAATTGTCAAAATGTCCACTGTGACATCTTAATAATTTAAAGAGAATCGAAACAAAGAGAGCCTCTCTTTTGCAGATTTGACCTTTATAGATATGTTTGTCGCCAAAGCAAATAATTTGATTGTCCACTTGCATGCTCTTGAATTAGAGGTTCCAACCCGGGATATCCCGGGACAAAAAATCCCGGGATCTTAAAAAAATCGGGATTTCCCGAATCCCGGGATAAAATTTTTCACCGTCCCGAAAATCCCGGGATTCCCGGGACACACATTTCCTACATATTTTTTCGCTTTGATTTAGATTTGGAGAGTCTTTGAAATGTATTCGAAGAGTCGTATTTTTTTTTCGAAAATTGCCTTCAAGAAAAAATCACAAAAATACTACAAAAACCACTTCAACTGTGTGTGGACGTCAAAACTCGTTGAAATTCGACTGAAACGAGGCTGGAGTGCTTAATACGCTGTTTTGATTGTATCAAAGAGACAGTTTCCGAAATAGGCCATCCAGGTCTTATGTTGGACAGTGATTTCGAGGTTGGAATAAACCTTCAGGAAGCTCTTCAGGCAATCAGACTCGCTTAGGATGCATTGGGAAGACGAGCTGCTACATTACTGTCTGCGGAAGGCAGCTTGAGTTCCTTGTACTCGAAGCTTAAGAAAAGTAACACCAAAGTTGGAAACGACCTCTTCGATACAGTCACGAAGAGAATCAACGAACGGCGACAAAAAGAAATAAAAACAGCGCTGAAGTTCCTTCACGGTCTTTCATTGTCAACGCAAGTGCCAGCAGAACTCGAAAGCTTATCGAAAACGCAAAAGATTAAGTTCATCAAGAATTGTTGCAAGACTGCCAAAGACACACCGAAAATGATGCTGCCGAGTTGAATGCTGAATTGTCCTGGACGGATGACAACATCGAGCATGCGTGAATAACCGGAATCGGCTATAAATGAAAATGCCAATCCGCCACAGACTGATCCGGTATGATTGATTTTTCAAAAATTATTGTGAAAGTACTGTCAGTTTTTGAGCTACATGGTAAATTATACCGACGTCAACTAATAGCGAGCGCATCTTTTCGAACTCCGGATATATCTGTTCAAAAAAGCGAACCTCTCTATCCGATGAAATCATTATTAACATACACTTCTTGAAGTCGTATCTTCAGAGAACGAATTCGAATTGATAAGAACATTTACTTGATTTTTTTTTATTGAGGAATAAAACATATTCCTTACCACAAAATTGCGTTTTTAAGCACATTGAAAAATTTCCCGGGACAAACAACAAATTTTATCCCGAATCCCGGGACAATCAAATAAGTCGGGAAATGGAACCTCTATCTTGAATACATCTCAGTTGAAGCAAGTGTTTACATTGTTCAACTCTTACGGTGCGTAAGCAAACGGAACTGAATTCATCTCGTTCGACAGATGACTTGAATTCAACTCAAATGAATCGCGGGTTTAGACGGGCCTAGTGAGATGATTTCGTTTGACTTGAAAGAAAAAGTTCAACATGTTCAACTTTCGTTCAAGTCAAGTCAGTTGCTCAAGTGAGATGAATGGAGGTGTTTACACGATCAATTCGCATTCAATTGGGCACTTTCCATTGACTTGAGTCAAGTCACTTGCACCATGTAAATCAGGCATAAGGATAAAGCGGAGGAGTTCATGGAGTTCTACTTTGGTGGGAAAATGGAAGAAGTTCATTTCGAAAGCCCAGAAATGCCATCCGAACTGGACGCATATGCGATGGCGCTTCAGCATGGTGAACTGAAAACAGATCTAGGGAATCGCGCCACTTGGGCGGTGGCTTCTATATTCGTCTGTTTTCCACTATAACTCAGTCAAATTTGAACCAATTGACACAACTTTTGGAATCTGGTGAGATAGGTACAGTATCTACCCGTGTACAACATTTCAAGTAAATTGGTTCAAAATTGACTGAGTTGTAGTGGAAAACAGACGAATATAGAAGCCACCGCCCAAGTGGCGCGATACCCTAAATAACACAGCCTTAGGAGAAAATAACATTTTTGTACGAAAGCATTACTAAACTGGGCAAAATCTGGACAAAAAGATGCTAAATCACGCCTTTGTTGAGGAGACCTTTCCCGACAGATGGCGCATAGCCCTAATGAACGTAGAACTGACGCAGATGAATTCAGTGATCAAAAACATGGAAATTTCTAGCCTGAAGAAATCATCCGAGACCTCTCTTTCGGATTTCAACATAGTAGAGCTACACGTAGTTCAAAATGTTTACAATCTACATTACGATGCAGCATGGGATACTTGTAGAGCACACCGTGGCTTGTCGTGCTTTGTGATACAGGACAAATACCGATGAAAAAAGTAATAGAAGCCCGAAAAAAACGCGACCTGCTCACTGCTCAGAGCAGTTTACCATAGAACTCCACTTTTGAACAGCATAAGAAGCAAGGAGATTTCCAATGGATCATTTCTCACTAAGCTAGCAGACCAATATGCGGACTTAGTTTTTCGATTGCACACGACCGATAAAGAGTACAATCAGCGGCGTCATGGTTGCGATTTTTTCCGCAGTCAAGTTCGCAGGTTGTGAACAATCCTCGGTACCCACTTTACGTAATTTATGTTTAGTCCTTTACAGTCAGAGCTGTCATATCAGTATAACACGCTAAATATAATTTACACAAAAGGCAATTTACACGGTAAAAAATACACGATAATGAATATTATTGGGTACCGAACTGAACACACAAAATTTGATCGTTTTTCTTTGAAATTAGTCTATGGTACAGCTGGAGCGGACCTGGTGTGATGGTTAGAACACTTGACTATCATGCCGAGGACCTGGGATCGAATCCCACTCCCGACAAACTCGCAAAATGTGAGTTCTTCCTTCGGAAGGGAAGTAAAGCGTGGGTCCCGAGATCTCGTTAATACAGATAAAAAAAAATCTATGGTACAATCATTGGAGAAGAATGAAGTGTTTTGGAATGCTCGGTTTCGAAAAGGTGGTCTGCACATCGTTAGGAGCCCATGGATACAGGAAAGCCAACATAAGCCCTGAGACCAAGAGAAAAATCTACAGGGAAACGGTACAACTTAAACACAAAAATTTTCAGCACTTCATCACAGACGCATCAAAAACCGGATACCATTAAATACGGAAGCAAGATTTCATCGGAATCCGAGATATTAAAATTTTGTCGTTTTCCGATTTTGCGTAGAACTGCTCAATAAAGTTTATATCAAGTATAAATCAAGTTTACAACTGAACTAACTGGCGTTAACAGGTGTTTAATTGAGATCCATGCAAGAGCTTTTTCTGAAAACTTCATGTTTCTCCAGTGTTATTATTATTATTGTTATTGTTTATTTTAACTTTAAATTTTAAAACAGGGAAAAACCCCTTTGAGTGATTTCGACATTACAAAAACGAATCTTTCTCAAAGAGGCACAAAACCTCTTTATATTTTCAAATAACATGATAATAATCCGACACGAATGCCACTCTAGTGACAAAGTGTCTTTATTAACCCTTATGTGGCCGGCAGGGTACCCGGGTACCCAGCACTCATTTAAAATACACGGTGAAGAAAAAAGAAAAATGTTTGCCGGCCACATAACGGTTAACCCTAAAAGGGATACCTGGGGTCCATTGGACCCCAGGCGCCTTTCAGAGCTCGTCTTTGATGGAA
This sequence comes from Aedes albopictus, assembly GCF_035046485.1. Lineage (NCBI taxonomy): Eukaryota > Metazoa > Arthropoda > Insecta > Diptera > Culicidae > Aedes > Aedes albopictus. The sequence goes on along the minus strand of NC_085136.1, from coordinate 71,228,538 downwards.
CACACTCAGCGAGGTGACGAGGGTTAAACAAATAACAATAATAATAATTATAATAATAACACTGTGATAATAATTTAAATTTAAAGGCTCACACGGCAGTAGCAATCTTGAAGGAGGACAGCATGTTACATCGTGAAACGAATCTTCCGAAATCCAGAAATCCTTGTGGGGGAGAGGGTAGGGGTCAGGGATTCAGGGAATCTTCAAGGCTGAAAATAAAGTATACCAAAAGAAGGGAAACAGTATCAAACGAAATATGCAATCTCATTTATAAATTTGAATAAAAGTTTTAATATGGTTTCATTTTTTGAGCCCAAAATATCCCGTATAGATACAGGAATTGGAAAATTTGCTGCAATAATGCTCTCAAACAATATTTTCCTCGGTACAATAAACCGAGAACAATCAATTATAATGTGATCAATGTCTTCATAGGATATGCCACATTCACATAAATTTGTATCATTTACAAATTTACGATACAAATGACTATTACAAATATAGTGATTGATTTCTCCAGTGTTGTTGTAGAACTACTCCGCAGGTTCTTGCTGGAACTCCTCCATAACCGTTTCTCTCGTAAGATTTTTCTTTGTTATTGTGGAACTTGAATTGTTATGAGCAAGCAGATAATCCCGGGAGCTGACAATAAAACATCCATAACAGCATAACATTGGAGTGATTGAATGACATTTTCCAGAAAACCATTCGCCAGAATAGACCGTTTCCCAGAAAGTCATTCCCCAAAATGGACCATTTGCCAGAATGAACCATTCTCCAGAATTCAATATTTCTCTCATTTCTGGGCTTTTCTATTACCAAACTAGGGTGCTGAAACTGTAACAATAATCTCCAATGAATGTGTTATGTTTTATAACAGTGCTTCCCAAACTCAGTTTTCGCAGCGCCCCAACGTGTTGCAGGCTCGCCCTTTTCCACTTGTTTAAGCGAGCCTGCAAGAGGTTGATACGCCGCAAAAACAGAGTGGGAAGCGCGGTTTAGGAGAATATCACTAAAGAAATTGGGAATCAAAATAAAATAAATAGGAATGTTATGTCATTAAATGGTAGTACGGATATTCTAAGGAAACATGGTGCCATAGAAATTTGAGAATAACTAAATTTCTCACATTTTAAAAACAGGTGAAGAAGGTAAAATCTTTGATCATATTATTGCGAATTTTGATGACAATTATAATCCACAACTTCTGATTGAAAAAGAAAAGTTTCTAATTAAATTGAATACAAAGAACAATCCACTTTTCTAGGAAGGGAAATTTTATGATGAAACGTTGGAATTAAGGCCCTCCAACATATATACTTTGTTAGAGTTCTCTCCATGCAGGGTCATGACGTCGAATGGACATTTGACCGAATAATTATTGGATTGCTTCTATGTTAGATCAATCGAATAGAGCACATCGAAAAATCTGCCTATTAATTATAAAAAGGCAAAATCTTAAAAGATGTACTGGCAGCCAGTCTAATATGAGAAATGGAATAAATCTCCTACAGAAAACTACATAACAGTACAGGGGGGCCATAACATCCCGGTATTTATGACGCGTTTTTATACGAACTAAAGTCCAGAAGTACGCTGGCGTCCTTAGTGCCTTTTTTCTGGTTCCGGGTCAATTGACCGAATGTCATTTGGTCGAATGCCGTTTGGCCGAAAAGGGAAAGATAAACTTAAGCGATCATGCCAACTCGAAAGAACAACCTATGATAAAAAAGAGAGGAAAATCCCTGACCAAAATATTCGCAGTTTCAGAATTCTGTAGTGACAATGTCAAGGCTAATAAAAAATAATAAAGTTAAATTATATTGAAAAATCATTTTCTGGAGAATGTCCTTTCTGGGAAAATGTTTTCTTGCAAGCGGCTTTCTGACACGCATACCAAAGTACGCTAGTACATTGTTCTACAAAGTTTCAGGTGAAACAAACATTAAAGTGTTCCATGCATTGCTGTTTGCTACGATGTTTCTGGAGCGAGATAACAGCGAGGGAATGTAACTGATTGCAAATGAATGATCCCATTCCTGGTCGTGAGACCACTTTAGCCGTAATGATTAATACGTACGTATATGAGAATACAATTCGATAGCCACGACCACCCACCACGAGCCGAAATCTAATAAAATTTCAATTTCATGTAGTTTTAGGTTTTCAGTCAGATGTGGCCCATTTTCATTATGTAAATTTATTGATGTTGTTGTTGTCCTTCGCCTGTATATTTTGTGAGATCTTGTTCTATGTATTCTGATATTAAACTGTCTGTCTATCAAATGACTTTCTTTGTATATTTGTTCAATTGTTTGACTTTGTACATAAGTTTGTCTATCTGTTCTAAAACTCGTCTTATGCGGGTTCGTCTCTGAGTCCATCGTTCTTATTTCTTAAAGATTGCTGATGATTTCGACCATTTTTAGCTGTCTAAGCTTATGACTTAGTCTGATCGTAGTTTTCCGCATGTATTCATCTATATTATTTGTCTAACTTTGTTCATTGAAAACAGAAACGTTAAGCTTTTTACAGAAGCTTATTTTTTTTGCTAGTGATCTCATTGGAAATTGTACAATGTTCAACTTTGTCGAATTTTTCTGTTATTTTCGTGTAGTTGTCAACCGGGTCCATATATTAACATTCGATAAGATAAGTTTCGAGTGGAATTTTACAAAAACAACTCCAAATTTAAGTTCGCCTTGACACGCCTCTGCCTTCCAGCGTTGGCACCCTCTTATCGAACAGGTACCCAGACTGCTGTTGCTGTCGTCGTCGTCGGGATTTTCTTCTCTGTATTGCTTCGTTCCAATTAGCCACCGCGCCGCACCGGGGCACGATAATGGTGGCGAAACGTCAAAGTGGAGTGGAAGGCACTCACCACACCGCCGTCGCCGTCGTAAGATAACAGAACAGCCAACTCGACCACGACTCGGTGATGAAATTCTGCGATAACGGCAAGATGTGTGTTTCTGCGGGTTTCTTCACGCGATATGGTGACAGACTAGACTTACCAGGTGCAGCACGGTGTTGACCACCTCCCGGTTCGAGACCTGACCGACCTCGATCAGGCCGATCAGGACGGCGAACTTGAGATTGTCCGTCATCGACATCTTCACCACCTCCTCGGGCCGTTTGATGTCGCAAAAGGGCGGCCTCGTAAGGTCCGCCGCCATTCTGCCTGCTCTGGAGTCGCAGTGCTGGTCCTTCCAGCACTTGCCTTGCCCTCAGCCGAAATGTATATCTACTCTTCTGCTCCTGCTAGTACTTCCTCACTGTCGCACCACTCTTTCTCCCGTTCTCCTTCAACACAATTCTTCGTCCGATGGGGAGCAGAGCTCACTCATATGTAAACACACGTTTCTTTTTTTCTTCACAGACAGGGAACTTTTCCAAAACTTCCAAGATCCGGAGGACTCTTTGTTTTTCCTCCGGAACCACCCCAATCAGGATATCCAACACCTTTTCCAGACACTTCCCTGCCGCACACAGAATCACTGCTCTCTCCTCCTGCGGTGGAGGATTTTTCTTCACTGAAGAGGGCGCAGCTCCAGCTCCAGAGGGAGCGCTAGCACTTTTTCACTCCAAGAAAACTCTTCACTTCTCACGGGGCCCCATTTCGACGACCGGATTCACAAGAAATTGTAGCAAATTTTCTTCCAATCACCACCGTCATCCGTACATGAGGAAAACACACTCTGCTGTTGGCCTGGAAAGGAAAAACTCTTCTTCAAGTGCTGCTTTTGCTGCTGCTGATTCACGACATTTTTTCACACGCACACACACACGCGCGCACCGCACCGTTTGCCTCGGATCGACCGACCGAACGAGCGACGACGGAATGAATGGGCCTTTTCATTTGACGTCTTAAATCAGCTGATTTTTCGGGCGTTTGACAGTTCTTCTATGAAGATGACACTTTCTTGTTAGCATCTGTTGTTCAAGCTTTGTAAACAAATGCATGCACGGAACTGTCACATGAAAAGGCCTATCGTGCGAGCCAACAACCAACCAACGGCTGGGTTGCCAGTTTAATTCGCTCGCAGTTTTCCGCAGATAAGGTTTTCAGCGACGAAGTTCTCCAGCAGCAGGTGCCAGACACTTTCTTATCAGAACTTTTTTCCCTCTATGGGGGAAGTGGGGGTGAAATGGACAAGTGCTGGTAGCTAAATAAGCAGTTTCATTGCATTTTTCGTATTTCAACAATGTTTGGAGTTTATTACAAAACGTAAATCTTTTGCAAACTTTGAGTTGTAAGATCACACAAATCGCTTCAAAATGGCGACACCATCGAAAATCACATTCAAAAGTAGGTCCGAAAATTCAAGTGGAATCTCTCCAGAGATTCTACAGGATTTTTTTTTCATTTTTATTAATGTGTATTTTAACTTGAATGCTAATTCTACACTCACTCTACAGGAATTTCTCCCGATATTCAGGAGGAATCTCTCCAGAGATCCTGGGGGAATCTCTCCCGAGATTCTGGAGAAATCTTTCCAGAGATTCGTGAGGAATCTCTCCAGAGATTCTGGAGGAATCACTCCTGAGATTCTGGAGGAATCTCCCCAGAGATTCTGGAGGAATCTCCCCAGAGATTCTGGAGGAATCTCCCCAGAGATTCTGGAGGAATCTCCCCAGAGATTCTGGAGGAATCTCTCCAGAGATTCTGGAGGAATCTCCCCAGAGATTCTGGAGGAATCTCCCCAGAGATTCTGGAGGAATCTCTCCAGAGATTCTGGAGGAATCTCTCCAGAGATTCTGGAGGAATCTCTCCAGAGATTCTGGAGGAATCTCTCCAGAGATTCTGGAGGAATCTCTCCAGAGATTCTGGAGGAATCTCTCCAGAGATTCTGGAGGAATCTCTCCAGAGATTCTGGAGGAATCTCTCCAGAGATTCTGGAGGAATCTCTCCAGAGATTCTGGAGGAATCTCTCCAGAGATTCTGGAGGAATCTCTCCAGAGATTCTGGAGGAATCTCTCCAGAGATTCTGGAGGAATCTCTCCAGAGATTCTGGAGGAATCTCTCCAGAGATTCTGGAGGAATCTCTCCAGAGATTCTGGAGGAATCTCTCCAGAGATTCTGGAGGAATCTCTCCAGAGATTCTGGAGGAATCTCCCCAGAGATTCTGGAGGAATCTCTCCAGAGATTCTGGAGGAATCTCCCCAGAGATTCTGGAGGAATCTCTCCAGAGATTCTGGAGGAATCTCTCCAGAGATTCTGGAGGAATCTCCCCAGAGATTCTGGAGGAATCTCTCCAGAGATTCTGGAGGAATCTCTCCAGAGATTCTGGAGGAATCTCTCCAGAGATTCTGGAGGAATCTCCCCAGAGATTCTGGAGGAATCTCTCCAGAGATTCTGGAGGAATCTCTCCAGAGATTCTGGAGGAATCTCTCCAGAGATTCTGGAGGAATCTCTCCAGAGATTCTGGAGGAATCTCTCCAGAGATTCTGGAGGAATCTCTCCAGAGATTCTGGAGGAATCTCTCCAGAGATTCTGGAGGAATCTCTCCAGAGATTCTGGAGGAATCTCTCCAGAGATTCTGGAGGAATCTCTCCAGAGATTCTGGAGGAATCTCTCCAGAGATTCTGGAGGAATCTCTCCAGAGATTCTGGAGGAATCTCTTCAGAGATTCTGGAGGAATCTCTCCAGAGATTCTGGAGGAATCTCTCCAGAGATTCTGGAGGAATCTCTCCAGAGATTCTGGAGGAATCTCTCCAGAGATTCTGGAGGAATCTCTCCAGAGATTCTGGAGGAATCTCTCCAGAAATTCTGGAGGAATCTCTCCAGAGATTCTGGAGGAATCTCTCCAGAGATTCTGGAGGAATCTCTCCAGAGATTCTGGAGGAATCTCTCCAGAGATTCTGGAGGAATCTCTCCAGAGATTCTGGAGGAATCTCTCCAGAGATTCTGGAGGAATCTCTCCAGAGATTCTGGAGGAATCTCTCCAGAGATTCTGGAGGAATCTCTCCAGAGATTCTGGAGGAATCTCTCCAGAGATTCTGGAGGAATCTCCCCAGAGATTCTGGAGCAATCTCTCCAGAGATTCTGGAGAAATCTCCCCAGAGATTCTGGAGGAATCTCCCCAGAGATTCTGGAGGAATCTCTCCAGAGATTCTGGAGGAATCTCTCCAGAGATTCTGGAGGAATCTCCCCAGAGATTCTGGAGGAATCTCTCCAGAGATTCTGGAGGAATCTCTCCAGAGATTCTGGAGGAATCTCTCCAGAGATTCTGGAGGAATCTCTCCAGAGATTCTGGAGGAATCTCTCCAGAGATTCTGGAGGAATCTCTCCAGAGATTCTGGAGGAATCTCTCCAGAGATTCTGGAGGAATCTCTCCAGAGATTCTGGAGGAATCTCCCCAGAGATTCTGGAGGAATCTCCCCAGAGATTCTGGAGGAATCTCTCCAGAGATTCTGGAGGAATCTCTCCAGAGATTCTGGAGGAATCTCTCCAGAGATTCTGGAGGAATCTCTCCAGAGATTCTGGAGGAATCTCTCCAGAGATTCTGGAGGAATCTCTCCAGAGATTCTGGAGGAATCTCTCCAGAGATTCTGGAGGAATCTCTCCAGAGATTCTGGAGGAATCTCTCCAGAGATTCTGGAGGAATCTCTCCAGAGATTCTGGAGGAATCTCTCCAGAGATTCTGGAGGAATCTCTCCAGAGATTCTGGAGGAATCTCTCCAGAGATTCTGGAGGAATCTCTCCAGAGATTCTGGAAGAATCTCTCCAGAGATTCTGGAAGAATCTCTCCAGAGATTCTGGAAGAATCTCTCCAGAGATTCTGGAAGAATCTCACCAGAGATTCTGGAGGAATCTCTCCAGAGATTCTGGAGGAATCTCTCCAGAGATTCTGGAGGAATCTCTCCAGAGATTCTGGAGGAATCTCTACAGAGATTCTGGAGGAATCTCTACAGAGATTCTGGAGGAATCTCTCCAGAGATTCTGGAGGAATCTCTCCAGAGATTCTGGAGGAATCTCTCCAGAGATTCTGGAGGAATCTCTCCAGAGATTCTGGAGGAATCTCTCCAGAGATTCTGGAGGAATCTCTCCAGAGATTCTGGAGGAATCTCTCCAGAGATTCTGGAGGAATCTCTCCAGAGATTCTGGAGGAATCTCTCCAGAGATTCTGGAGGAATCTCTCCAGAGATTCTGGAGGAATCTCTCCAGCGATTCTGGAGGAATCTCTCCAGCGATTCTGGAGGAATCTCTCCAGAGATTCTGGAGGAATCTCTTCCGAAATTCTGGAGGAATCTCTTCCGAGATTCTGGAGGAATCACTCCCGAGTTTCTGGAGGAATCACTCCCGAGATTCTGGAGAAATCTCTCCCGAGATTCTGGAGGAATCTCTCCCGAGATTCTGGAGGAATTTCTCCCGAGATTCTGGAGGAATCTCCCGATATTCAGGAGGAATCTTTCCAGAGATCCTGGAGGAATCTCTACCGAGATTCTGGAGGAATCTCTCCAGAGATTCTGGAGGAATATCTCCAGAGATTCTGGAGGAATCTCTCCAGAGATTCTGGAGGAATCTCCAGAGATTATGGAGGAATCAATCTCGAGTTTCTGGAGGAATCACTCCCGAGATTCTGGAGAAATCTCTCCCGAGATTCTGGAGGAATCTCTCCCGAGATTCTGGAGGAATTTCTCCCGAGATTCTGGAGGAATCTCCCGATATTCAGGAGGAATCTTTCCAGAGATCCTGGAGGAATCTCTACCGAGATTCTGGAGGAATCTCTCCAGAGATTCTGGAGGAATATCTCCAGAGATTCTGGAGGAATCTCTCCAGAGATTCTGGAGGAATCTCCAGAGATTATGGAGGAATCAATCTCGAGTTTCTGGAGGAATCACTCCCGAGATTCTGGAGAAATCTCTCCCGAGATTCTGGAGGAATTTCTCCACAGATTCTGGAGGAATCCCTCCAGAGATTCTAGAGGAATCTCTCCTGAGATTCTGGAGGAATCTCCAGAGATTCTGGAGGAATCTCTTCAGAGATTCTGGAGGAATCTCTCCAGAGTTTCTGGAGGAATCTCTCCAGAGATTCTGGAGGAATATCTCCAGAGATTCTGGAGGAATATCTCCAGAGATTCTGGAGGAATCTCTCCAGAGATTCTGGAGGAATCTCTCCAGAGATTCTGGAGGAATCTCTCCAGAGATTCTGGAGGAATCTCTCCAGAGATTCTGGGGGAATCTCTCCAGAGATTCTGGAGGAATCTCTCCAGAGATTCTGGAGGAATCTCTCCAGAGATTCTGGAGGAATCTCTCCAGAGATTCTGGAGGAATCTCTCCAGAGATTCTGGAGGAATCTCTCCAGAGATTCTGGAGGAATCTCTCCAGAGATTCTGGAGGAATCTCTCCAGAGATTCTGGAGGAATCTCTCCAGAGATTCTGGAGGAATCTCTCCAGAGATTCTGGAGGAATCTCTCCAGAGATTCTGGAGGAATCTCTCCAGAGATTCTGGAGGAATCTCTCCAGAGATTCTGGAGGAATCTCTCCAGAGATTTTGGAGGAATCTCTCCAGAGATTTTGGAGGAATCTCTCCAGAGATTCTGGAGGAATCTCTCCAGAGATTCTGGAGGAATCTCTCCAGAGATTCTGTAGGAATCTCTCCAGAGATTCTGTAGGAATCTCTCCAGAGATTCTGTAGGAATCTCTCCAGAGATTCTGTAGGAATCTCTCCAGAGATTCTGGAGGAATCTCCAGAGATTCTGTAGGAATCTCTCCAGAGATTCTGTAGGAATCTCTCCAGAGATTCTGTAGGAATCTCTCCAGAGATTCTGTAGGAATCTCTCCAGAGATTCTGTAGGAATCTCTCCAGAGATTCTGTAGGAATCTATCCAAAGATTCTGGAGGAATCTCTCCACAGATTCTGGAGGAATCTCTCCAGAGATTCTGCAGGAATCTCTCCACAGATTCTGCAGGAATCTCTCCAGAGATTCTGGAGGAATCTCTCCACAGATTCTGCAGGAATCTCTCCACAGATTCTGCAGGAATCTCTCCACAGATTCTGCAGGAATCTCTCCACAGATTCTGCAGGAATCTCGCCACAGATTCTGCAGGAATCTCTGATCTCTCCAGAGTTTCTGGAGGAATCTCTCCAGAAATTCTAAAGAAACCTCTCCAGAGATTCTGGAGGAATCTCCAGAGATTCTGTAGGAATCTCTCCAGAGATTCTGTAGGAATGTGTGTGTGTGAATCTCGCGTTGTTGAGCGTGGATCATAGTTGCTCTGCTATTTAGCTAATCGTTCTTGCCAGTTAAATGTTTTATAAAATCGTCGAAAGTGCATTAACGTTTAATTTAATCGTTGTCGTTGTAACGCATCTCGAGTGTCTTGTGAAAAACTGCTGTAAAATCGATCAACCGACAATTAATAATTCTGCGATTTAGTGTCGATTCTGTTCGATATGGCTGCGATTACCTCCATACACAAAACATCACCGTGTAAAAAATGCTCGTGTGTGATTGCCATCGGTGTCGACTACATCGCATGCGAAGGTTTCTGCAAAGAATTCTTCCACGCTGCATGTGTGAAGTTGAGCCATGAAGACATCATGCGGCACCGCAACACTATGTCGAACTTCTGCTGGCTGTGCAATCAATGTATCCGTAACATACACAAACAACGTAACGATAGCCCTAATCCGATGTCTGACCAACTACTACTGAGTGCAAACGAAACTTCACCGAAAGCAGCCGATATTACTCGCATCGATGGAGAAATAGTCAAGCTGAAAGAAGAAATCTCTTTACTGCATCACTCGCTTGCACAATCCAACGCGTCTCGTATTGAAGCTAATAAAACCGTAGATCCAAATGAGCATCGTCCCCTTGCGGAATCATCGCTATTGTCAACGTCTGACGATCGAAATAACATGATGCACACTGGTCGTCGTTGCTCCGTAGTGGTAGAACAGAGGGATCCGAACGACAGATTCTGGCTCTTTTTCACAAGGGTGAAGAATTCCGTTACTGAGCAATAGATTCAGAACTTTGTTGCCGACACGCTAGGAACCGATGATGTGATGGTGAAGAAACTTGTTCCTACTTGGAAAGATACGTTCCGATGTCATATGTGTCGTTTAAAATTGGAATCAACAAACGCCATAGGGAAGCTGCACTTCTACCGTCTACCTGGCCGGCCCGATTGCGCTTTAGGGAATTTCGCGAAGATGTTTGGGAACCCCTTTAAACATCATATTCACCGATAAATTTCAACGTACAGTGTTTGTTATGATTATTTTTACTTTTCTGTTGTGAATCACATATCAATTGTTGTGTAAATTTTAAACCATTTTTGTTTTCAATATTCAATTAGACTAAAGAAGTCCGTTGAATTAATAAAGATTAAATGAGCATGAGGAATCTCTCCAGAGATTCTGTAGGAATCTCTCCAGAGATTCTGTAGGAATCTCTCCAGAGATTCTGTAGGAATCTATCCAAAGATTCTGGAGGAATCTCTCCACAGATTCTGGAGGAATCTCTCTAGAGATTCTGCAGGAATCTCTCCACAGATTCTGCAGGGATCTCTCCAGAGATTCTGGAGGAATCTCTCCACAGATTCTGCAGGAATCTCTCCACAGATTCTGCAGGAATCTCTCCACAGATTCTGCAGGAATCTCTCCACAGATTCTGCAGGAATCTCTCCACAGATTCTGCAGGAATCTCGCCACAGATTCTGCAGGAATCTCTGATCTTTCCAGAGTTTCTGGAGGAATCTCTCCAGAAATTCTAAAGAAACCTCTCCAGAGATTCTGGAGGAATCGCTTCAGAGATTCTGGAGGAATCTTTCTAGAGATTCTGGAGGAATCTCTCCAGAGATTCTGGAGGAATCTCTCCAGAGATTTTGGAGGAATCTCTCCAGAGATTCTGGAGGAATCTCTCCAGAGATTCTGGAGGAATCTCTCCAGAGATTCTGGAGGAATCTCACCAGATATTCTGGAGGAATCTCTCCAGAGATTCTGGAGGAATCTCTCCAGAGATTCTGGAGGAATCTCTCCAGAGATTCTGGAGGAATCTCTCCAGAGATTCTGGAGGAATCTCTCCAGAGATTCTGGAGGAATCTCTCCAGAGATTCTGGAGGAATCTCTCCAGAGATTCTGGAGGAATCTCTCCAGAGATTCTGGAGGAATCTTTCCAGAGATTCTGGAGGAATCTCTCCAGAGATTCTGGAGGAATCTCTCCAGAGATTCTGGAGGAATCTCTCCAGAGATTCTGGAGGAATCTCTCCAGAGATTCTGGAGGAATCTCTCCAGAGATTCTGGAGGAATCTCTCCAGAGATTCTGGAGGAATCTCTCCAGAGATTCTGGAGGAATCTCTCCAGAGATTCTGGAGGAATATCTCCAGAGATTCTGGAGGAATCTCTCCAGAGATTCTGGAGGAATCTCTCCAGAGATTCTGGAGGAATCTCTCCAGAGATTCTGGAGGAATCTCTCCAGAGATTCTGGAGGAATCTCTCCAGAGATTCTGGAGGAATCTCTCCAGAGATTCTGGAGGAATCTCTCCAGAGATTCTGGAGGAATCTCTCCAGAGATTCTGGGGGAATCTCTCCAGAGATTCTGAAGGAATCTCTCCAGAGATTCTGGAGGAATCTCTCCAGAGATTCTGGAGGAATCTCTCCAGAGATTCTGGAGGAATCTCTCCAGAGATTCTGGAGGAATCTCTCCAGAGAATCTGGAGGAATCTCTCCAGAGAATCTGGAGGAATCTCTCCAGAGATTCTGGAGGAATCTCTCCAGAGATTCTGGAGGAATCTCTCCAGAGATTCTGGAGGAATCTCTCCAGAGATTCTGGAGGAATCTCTCCAGAGATTCTGGAGGAATCTCTCCAGAGATTCTGGAGGAATCTCTCCAGAGATTCTGGAGGAATCTCTCCAGAGATTCTGGAGGAATCTCTCCAGAGATTCTGGAGGAATCTCTCCAGAGATTCTGGAGGAATCTCTCCAGAGATTCTGGAGGAATCTCTCCAGAGATTCTGGAGGAATCTCTCCAGAGATTCTGGAGGAATCTTTCCAGAGATTCTGGAGGAATCTCTCCAGAGATTCTGCAGGAATCTCTCAAGAGATTCTGGAGGAATCTCTCCAGAGATTCTGGAGGAATCTCTCCAGAGATTCTGGAGGAATCTCTCCAGAGATTCTGGAGGAATCTCTCCAGAGATTCTGGAGGAATCTCTCCAGAGATTCTGGAGGAATCTCTCCAGAGATTCTGGAGGAATCTCTCCAGAGATTCTGGAGGAATCTCTCCAGAGATTCTGGAGGAATATCTCCAGAGATTCTGGAGGAATCTCTCCAGAGATTCTGGAGGAATCTCTCCAGAGATTCTGGAGGAATCTCTCCAGAGATTCTGGAGGAATCTCTCCAGAGATTCTGGAGGAATCTCTCCAGAGATTCTGGAGGAATCTCTCCAGAGATTCTGGAGGAATCTCTCCAGAGATTCTGGAGGAATCTCTCCAGAGATTCTGGAGGAATCTCTCCAGAGATTCTGGAGGAATCTCTCCAGAGATTCTGGAGGAATCTCTCCAGAGATTCTGGAGGAATCTCTCCAGAGATTCTGGAGGAATCTCTCCAGAGATTCTGGAGGAATCTCTCCAGAGATTCTGGAGCAATCTCTCCAGAGATTCTGGAGCAATCTCTCCAGAGATTCTGGAGCAATCTCTCCAGAGATTCTGGAGGAATCTCTCCAGAGATTTTGGAGGAATCTCTCCAGAGATTTTGGAGGAATCTCTCCAGAGATTTTGGAGGAATCTCTCCAGAGATTCTGGAGAAATCTCTCCAGAGATTCTGGAGGAATCTCTCCAGAGATTCTGTAGGAATCTCTCCGGATATTCTGTAGGAATCTCCAGAGATTCTGGAGTAATCTTTCCAGAGATTCTGTAGGAATGTCTCTAGAGATTCTGTAGGAATGTCTCTAGAGATCCTGTAGGAATAATTCCAGAGATTCTGGAGGAATTTCTACAGATTCTGGAAGAATGTCTCCAAAGATTCTGGAGAAATCTCTCCATAGATTCTATAGGAATCTCTCCTTAGATTCAGGAGGAATATCTACAGATTCTGGAGGAATGTCTCCAGAGATTCTGTTTCGAAGAAATTCTGATTGGAACCGCGCGAGAAAGGAAAACTATAAATAAAAATAATATAATTAAAAAAACTGTGGCAACTCGGAAAAAAATCTCGCAGTAATTCCGGAAAGGAATGTTAGAGAAATTCCTAGAAGAACTTTGAAAACCTCGAAGAGAAACCCCGGGAGGAAGTACACTAGCAACCATGCGAGGAATTCTACCAGAGAAATTCCGGAAAATTATCTAGGCGAAATTCCTATGCACAGAAATCTCGGGAAAACTGAAGGAACTTCAGATAAATTTCGCAAGGATCTCCGGAAGGTAGCCCGCGAGAAACTCTAGGGGTATAGAGCGAAAATCTCTGAAGGAAGTTTCGGGAGGCTATGATGCATGAGTCGCATGAAAACTCCTGTAGAAATTCTGGATAAGAAGATGGCAAACCTCAAGGAAAAAAATCAAGAAGAATTCCGGGGAAAATCGTGAGAAGAATTTAAACGGAAACTTCAAGAGAATTCAAAGAAGGATTTGCGGTAAACATCCAATAGAGGAATCCCTGAAGATGTTCAAGGCAAAACGCTGGATAGTATTACTGGAGAAATCCTAAGAGTATTTCAGAATTTTCAGAATGAATTTGGGACAGAATTCCAAGAAAATACCTTAACATATATCTGAAAGAAAACCTTACCCCTGGAAGAGTTCTAGAGATTACAGGTTTTCTCCATAGTTTACTAGCAAACACCGGAATACTGCTATGAGCCATGAGCCATCGGTACCGTTCAGAAGTTTGTGATCTGAAGTGCTCTTCTAGAGATTTGTGTTTTCTTCCGAGAATCGTTGTCACAAGTTATCTAAGGATGTCACAGAGTTTCTCTCGAGATTTCTCGCAGAAGTTCACTTGAGGTTTCTCCCAAGCTTCCTCTTGGAATTTTTGCAGGAATTTTCAGATTTTCTCTAGGAATTCTTGTAGTGATTTTTCTAACCGTTGCTCTTGGGGTTTTTTAAAGCATTTTTGGCTCAAATTTGAGTTATCTGTCAGGGATTCTCCAGGAATTTCTCCCGGGTTTTCTACCGTAACTTCTCTTTCCAAGTAACATATTTCAGTCACTCAGGACTAGAAGAGGTTCTCAGAACCATCATGAAATCAAAATACAAGGTGTTAGGTTTTATAATGGTTTTGAAAACCTCTACAAGGCCAATTGACCCTTGATATGCTACATGGGCTTAGTATATTTTCAGGGAAAACATCGGCAGAAATTCTCCTATTCCTCACAAGGTAATCTGGAGATACATCATTCCAGGAGATTTCTCGGGAAAAGCTCCACGAAAAAAATCTGGGAAAAAAACTTAGGATGAAATGTCAGGAAAAACTTCTACAGAAAACCGAAGATAGATTCTAGGAGAAATTTTAGGAATATCTCAGGGACAATTCCTAGGTATGAATTATGAAGAAATCCTGGGGCTATTTGTTGAAAATCTTGGAGGAATTGCTGTAGAAGTCTTAGAAAGAACTCTAAATGAAAGTCGGGGAAACCTCCAAGACAAATCCCAGGAGCATCTCATAGAGGAACTCAAGGAGGGCTTCATTTAAATTTCTATAATGAATATCAGGAGAGTCCGAAAGAAATGCCAGGAGGAACTCCTGCAGAACCCTCGAGATAAACTCTCAAAAACAAAAAAAAATTCCTGAAAGTTTCTGTAAGAATCCTAGAAAAATCGAAAACATCCAAGAGGAATACCAGGAGCAACTGTGGATGAAATTATGGAAAAGTATCTGTTATATTTCCCAGGAGGATCCTGTGAAAAACTGAGGGAAGCACTTTAATAGAATCACGGAAGAAAATATTGGAGAAATCCCAGGAACGTCTGCTGATCTCTTCAAGAAGTCTCAGGAGGAAGCCTGAAAGAGAAACCCCGGAAGAATCTCCAGGGAAAACTTAGGAGGAACTCCTTGTTACCAGTTTTATTTATCTGTTGTATATTCGATTTTAATTTGTGCATATTTTCCTAATTTTAATTCGCATTTATAGGGCTCTTCTATCGTTCAGGAGGACTACAGCCCTAGCAACCGAAGTAGTTGCATACTTTAAGGCGAAACTGGAAGCATTTCCTCACTTTTTGGTTTTGGATTTTTTATTAAATAACGAAGCAATATTTTCAAAATCGGTTTTCGTGCACATGTAGAGTATGGATCAAGGTATCTTCTGAATTTTTTATGTAGTGGAAAATGTTTTTCGTTTTTGCAGAAACCATTTTTGAACGAAATTTCACAAAAAAAAATGGTTTTTGCAAAAATGGAAAACATTTTCTACCTCAAAAAAATTCAGAAGATACCTTGATCCATACTCTACATGTGCATGAAAACCGATTTTGAAAATATTGCTTCGTTATAAAATAAAAAAATGAGAAAATGCTTCCAGTTTCGCCTTAAGGTCATTTCTGGCGATAAATACAGGCAAACCGGTCCCTAGCACGGACATCAAAATGCCGTCGTCTTGCATTAAACCCCGATTCGGGATGGCCCATTAGGATTAATTTTCCTAGACAAAATTAAGCTATGAAAACAGAGCAAACACTGTTAACAAGAAGGCAATCAGCCATACAACACACTATTCCAGGATTGACAGATGTACCAAAACCAATTTATGAAACCTCGTCATCTTGTGATCGTAAATGGTTACCAATTTGTTGTTTGTTGCCAGTGTGAATTCGTAATGTTCTATTTTGATGTGTATTTGTAATGTTCCATTTATTTTTTGTAATGAAAAGTAAAATAGAGCATTTATAGGGTTCCATTAATATATGTTCGTAATGTGGCTCCCAACATAGGCCATTAATTGTTCTATTTCTTATTTGTAACATTCTGTACAAATAAATGGGAAACCTTTGGAAGAAATCCAGAAAGAATCTCTGACGGAGTTCCTGGAGCATTTCTTGTGGAGCAAATCCTGGATGATTGACTGGATGACTCCGGGAAATTCCCGGGAGAAAACCTCTTATTCTTAACAGGGTATTCCGGAGGTAATTCCTGGACAGCTCGCTAAAGAAACTCTGTGTAAAAATCATATAAAAAACATAAGAAAATCGCAGGAAAAAACATTGGAGGAACTGTTGTATGTAGAAGTCTCAGGAAGAACTCTAAAGCAATTTCGGAAAAACATCCACAAGAAGTCCCAGGAGCAACCTCTACGGAGAGTCTGGGATAAATCGAGGAAAACTCGATTAGAAATCCAGGAAGTTCTTCCACAAGAAATCAAGGGTGGAACTTCAAAAGGGACTGCGAAGAAACCTTTTGGATAAATCTCAAGAGGTATTTGCGAGAAATGTCAAGAGGTCTTCATCTGCAGATATCCTAAGAGAAATTTTACGAGGAGCTATCCTAATTATCTGTTGTAGAAACTCTTGTAGTAGTCCCAGAAGGAATTCTAGAAGAGAAATCCCAGCAGGATCACCAGGGGAAATTCAGGAGGAGGTCCTGTAAAAATCAAAGAGGGATATCTGGAGGAAATCCGGAAGGTTTCCTTGGCAAAATTCCAGGTGAAATTCCTGGATAAGTTTTCAACTCATAGCTTCCGTTTTGACATCCCCGACTTGCCGGATACATCTGATTGAACCCTCTTTTTTCACTACTACTCGGAAGAAATCCCAGGAGAAAACGTCTAATGCCTAGCAAAGTAGTCTGGAGATCACACTGGCGAAACTGCACTCATAATCCGTTTATACGCTGCGGAAGAAATTCCAGGAGGAACTCCTGCAACCCCGAGATCAACTGTTAAAATCGTGGGAAAATCTCCTGGAGAAACATTGGAGGAACTGTTGCAGAAGTCTCAGCAAGGACTTTCGCGAACACATTCAGAAGAATTCTTTGGAGCAATTCCTAGAGAAATTCTGGAAAACCCTCTGCGGGAAATCCTGTGAGGACCACCGCTGGATATCAAGGGTGGCATTCCAATGAAGATCGCAGGAATTCCTGAAGAATATATATCAGGAGGAATCTTGAAAAACATGCCAGGACCACTGCAGATATTCTGAGAAAAACCTCTGCCGGGGATCCCTGTGATAAATCTCGGGAGAAACTCTTGAAGAAGTTTCAGGCAGAAATCATGAAGAAAACTGAATCTCTTTAGACGTTGTTATGTTGTTCCTATAGTATACAGTTCGCCAAAAGGACACATTAGGCCCCAAGAGGATCACTGTGAGATCCGGTAGTCCTTCACAATTTTCGATACGTTTCAATATTCACAATACACGAACCGATGACACTTCCTTTTGGATGGTAGGAGAACCAAGTTCACTAGCGATTGATATTTCCGTGGATCACCGTTAGAATCTTCAGCGAAAACAGTATAATCAAACTTGCATATTGTCACTTCAAATTGAAGAATAGAGCCGATGAAGATAAATCGATCATGTTACTTTCGCCTTTTTTTAAACTCATTCTAGAGGTATTGCCATATTTCTACTGAAAACGATCAACAATGCTAAGGTTGTCCATTTCACTCCCACTTCCCACTTTTCCCGCATTTGCAATGATTTCTCATCCTCACAATCGAACTGGCAGCACTGCTGCCCCCGTCCGAGGGGCCTCCTCTTCACAGCTCACCCACCACCAGCAATCAGCGCAACCTCTTGAGAGCAGCCAAATTTTCAACGCACCAATTTTATCACAATCACCACAACCACCACCGGTGATAAAATCCACAGTCACAATTACCGGCGTACAATCACTCACTGAACGATCGCGAATCTGAATCCGATTTTCAATCCAGACACCGTCGACGTCGCTAAATATCGTAGGTAAGACCGCAGCAGTCCGACCCGTCCGTAGCCGTGAATCGACGCGAGCAAAATCATCGATTTTCGCTTTTTCCCGTTGGTTCTAGGCTGGATATTGCTGGAATCGGTGGAAGATGTGGGTGGGTGGAGAGCGCAGATTTTCTGGAGAGCGGAAAACGGATTGACAGTTGTTTCCGGCTCGCTTGCTCCCGTTGGTGATAAGCATGCATCGGCGCTGGGGAGAGCGAGATCGCCGATGGGCCGACCGAGGGAGCGGTCGTTGCAATGGGAGAGAATTTTACTCGCGGTGTGTGCGAGAGACGATGACAGGTGTGCCACTGACGGACGGCGCTGTCAGAGATGTTTAGACTGGTATAATGACACTGCGATGGCTGAAATAAATACAAAATTCCAATTGGACGAGGGACGATGCGAAAAGTAAAAAGGGTTGCATACACAATGGCGCAACTTGTATGTACACTGAAATAAATTTTGTTGTGGAAACTACCGATTCCATAGTAAAATCTAGATTGAGTTTAAATAAGGGCGAAAGTAACATGAGCGAGTTCTTTTCATCGACTCTCTCTTCTTCAAATTAAAGTGACAAGATGCAAGTATGGCAACACTTTCAGGTCATAAATCGCTAGGTTGCGATGCAATCTAGCGTCTAAGTGTAAAAAAGTTCGATTGAATTAGCATCTTGTCACTTTAATTTGCAGAAGAGAGAGTCGATGAAGAGAACTCGCTCATGTTACTTTCGCCCTTATTTAAACTCAATCTAGAAATTACTGACCTTACCTATGATTCCCAACCGACAACAATTTCCACTTAATTCCACTTAAACACAGTCAACTTAACTAGCAGTGCAGTTAACATTACCAAACATAATATTAATTTAACAAATGAGCATTGTATTTTTAACCATAATGTGTTGTTAAATGCGTGTCCACGAAAAATTAACAATGTTTTGTTGTTGAGACGACTACGCTTTTAGTTGAATTTACTACAATGCATAGTAATTTCAAGCATATTTCAGTTACCTCAACAGATTTTGTTGTCGGTTGAGAATCATAGGTACGGTTAGTAATTTTACTATGGGATCGGTAGTTTCCACAACAAAATTTATTTCAGTGTACCCAGCAGAGCTAAATTTCGTTTTTATGCCATGTTCAGACTACGAAGTTATCCACTTATCCGCGAGCGGTAATGGCGGCGGCGGGCAAATCCAACCGGTTCGGATTTTGACGTTTCTTGGGGGAAAGTCAAAACAGTTTCATTCTCCTCCTCACCCCTTCACCCACCGTTTGGTGGCGCCAACCGTTTGCGATCCCCAAGAAACGTCAAAATTCGAATCGGTTATTTGTGCCCGCCACCGCCATTACCGCTCGCGGATAACTGGATAAGACATAAACATAAAATTCTACCGTGACGTTACAACATTTTGACACCTTTTCTGTCAGATTTTCCACTATAACTCGTAACTTCGATCGTAAACTCTCAAATATTTTAGCATATTCGGATTCCTTGTAAAATTTTCAATAAGTTTAATCTGTTAATGTGTTAAACAGTTAGTTTTCATTGGAATAGTATGTTAAAAATGGGAATGAGTAGCGTGACGTTACAACGTCCCAATGAAAACTAACTGTTCAGCAGATCATACTTACTGGAAATTTTACAAGGAATCTGAATATGCAAAAATATTTGAGGGTTTACGGTCAAATTTACGAGTTATAGTGGAAAAACTGAGAGAAAAGGCGTCAAAACGTTGTAACGTCACGGTAGAATGAGTCATAACATGATACAAGCAAAGTGATATTATATCATGAAACCGACGAAATTCGAGTAGAACCCCTGGCGGGATTCGAGTAGAATCCCTGACAGGATTCGAGTAGAATCCCTGACGGGATTCGAGTAGAATCCCTGACGGGATTCGAGTAGAATCCCTGACGGGATTCGAGTAGAATCCCTGACGGGATTCGAGTAGAATCCCTGACGGGATTCGAGTAGAATCCCTGACGGGATTCGAGTAGAATCCCTGACGGGATTCGAGTAGAATCCCTGACGGGATTCGAGTAGAATCCCTGACGGGATTCGAGTAGAATCCCTGACGGGATTCGAGTAGAATCCCTGACGGGATTCGAGTAGAATCCCTGACGGGATTCGAGTAGAATCCCTGACGGGATTCGAGTAGAATCCCTGACGGGATTCGAGTAGAATCCCTGACGGGATTCGAGTAGAATCCCTGACGGGATTCGAGTAGAATCCCTGACGGGATTCGAGTAGAATCCCTGACGGGATTCGAGTAGAATCCCTGACAAGATTCGAGTAGAATCCCTGACGGGATTCGAGTAGAGTCCCTGACGGGATTCGAGTAGAATCCCTGACGGGATTCGAGTAGAATCCCTGACGGGATTCGAGTAGAATCCCTGACGGGATTCGAGTAGAATCCCTGACGGGATTCGAGTAGAATCCCTGACGGGATTCGAATAGAATCCCTGACGGGATTCGAGTAGAATCCCTGACGGGATTCGAATAGAATCCCTGACGGGATTCGAGTAGAATCCCTGACGGGATTCGAGTAGAATCCCTGACGGGATTCGAGTAGAATCCCTGACGGGATTCGAGTAGAATCCCTGACGGGATTCGAGTAGAATCCCTGACGGGATTCGAGTAGAATCCCTGACGGGATTCGAGTAGAATCCCTGACGGGATTCGAGTAGAATCCCTGACGGGATTCGAGTAGAAGCCCTGACGGGATTCGAGTAGAATCCCTGACGGGATTCGAGTAGAATCCCTGACGGGATTCGAGTAGAATCCCTGACGGGATTCGAGTAGAATCCCTGACGGGATTCGAGTAGAATCCCTGACGGGATTCGAGTAGAATCCCTGACGGGATTCGAGTAGAATCCCTGACGGGATTCGAGTAGAATCCCTGACGGGATTCGAGTAGAATCCCTGACGGGATTCGAGTAGAATCCCTGACGGGATTCGAGTAGAATCCCTGACGGGATTCGAGTAGAATCCCTGACGGGATTCGAGTAGAATCCCTGACGGGATTCGAGTAGAATCCCTGACGGGATTCGAGTAGAATCCCTGACGGGATTCGAGTAGAATCCCTGACGGGATTCGAGTAGAATCCCTGACGGGATTCGAGTAGAATCCCTGACGGGATTCGAGTAGAATCCCTGACGGGATTCGAGTAGAATCCCTGACGGGATTCGAGTAGAATCCCTGACGGGATTCGAGTAGAATCCCTGACGGGATTCGAGTAGAATCCCTGACGGGATTCGAGTAGAATCCCTGACGGGATTCGAGTAGAATCCCTGACGGGATTCGAGTAGAATCCCTGACGGGATTCGAGTAGAATCCCTGACGGGATTCGAGTAGAATCCCTGACGGGATTCGAGTAGAATCCCTGACGGGATTCGAGTAGAATCCCTGACGGGATTCGAGTAGAATCCCTGACGGGATTCGAGTAGAATCCCTGACGGGATTCGAGTAGAATCCCTGACGGGATTCGAGTAGAATCCCTGACGGGATTCGAGTAGAATCCCTGACGGGATTCGAGTAGAATCCCTGACGGGATTCGAGTAGAATCCCTGACGGGATTCGAGTAGAATCCCTGACGGGATTCGAGTAGAATCCCTGACGGGATTCGAGTAGAATCCCTGACGGGATTCGAGTAGAATCCCTGACGGGATTCGAGTAGAATCCCTGACGGGATTCGAGTAGAAGCCCTGACGGGATTCGAGTAGAAGCCCTGACGGGATTCGAGTAGAAGCCCTGACGGGATTCGAGTAGAAGCCCTGACGGGATTCGAGTAGAATCCCTGACGGAATTCGAGTAGAATCCCTGACGGGATTCGAGTAGAATCCCTGACGGGATTCGAGTACAATCCCTAACGGGATTGGAGTACAATTTCTAACTGTATTTGAATAAAATGGAGTCTTCAAAACTGAACTCAAGCAAAGCAATCCATATCCTCTAATCACAACTTTATTCGATCCTTGTCCTTGTTCTGTTCGTTCTGCACGAACTCGTAGTCCCCTCGGGTATCCCCGTTGGACGTGGGCCGTTGTTGACCGCCGGCATTCAATCTGGCTTTCTTATGAGTCCTCCGAACGGCACACCTCAACCCTATCGCTAGCAAGGTCACCACCAGTCCCAGTCCAGCCACCGCAAATCCACCCAGGTAACCTAGCTGGGAAACATCCAGCAGACTTCGCAGCTTGATCGCTTCTTCCTGAGGAAGATCGAAGCTCTTGGAGTACCACAGCAGGGGTACGTATGATCGCGGTGCGTCCTGGTACAATCTGGAATTCAGAGGAACATTAAAAGTGAAGGTTTGATTGAATGTTAGAACATAGAACTTACGCGACGCCGCTGTACCGCTGCAGCAGGGCGTTGATCTGCAACCTGATCGACGACCTCAGGACCGTCCCGGTCTTGGGTTCAATCGTCACAAACGACTGATGCCGTTCACCATCCGGATGCATTCCTTCCATCTCTGCTGCGTAGCGTTCATCTGCCGCGAAGAAATGTGGATACGACGCGAAAAGCGGTGCTCCGTCCTTACAGTCCGTAACGTTGATCACACCCCGTGGAAGAAACTCCTTGTCCTCAAAGCATACGTCGTCCATGGTTTGCTCATTCGCCACGAATCGGTAGCCCAAAACTCCATGGACCTCCTCCTCCCGATCGAATTCGAAGCTCACCGCACGACACAGTTCCATCATGAACATCCGCAGCGCCTGATCGTGCCGGATCTTCGTTGGAAACAGCTCTCCGGCGAATCCATCGTACAGCCCACACCGTCCGCGACCGAACGCCGCACGGTCCCGGTAGTTCCACTGCCGGATCAACCCGTACCGGCTGGCGTCCTCCTTGCCGGTGTTCATGTTGAAGAATCCGTGGAACTTCTTCGACCCGTTGACCGCCCGGAACCACCCGAAGCGATCCTCCACATCCTGCCCGTATTGTGGAGTTGCGCCCAGCACTTCCAGCATCTCCCCGATCATCGGCTCGCGGTAGCCGTCGAATAGCAGTTCGCCGGCCTGCTGAGTTACCAGCACTTTCTGTTCCAGATTGTACAAGGCGAACGAGATGCCCCGTTCGATGCCGTATCCTTCCGACTTGCCACGGTTTGCGGCGGTCAGGGCTACCACGTTCAGGTTGGTGACACGACGCGTGAGGAGTACCTCGTCCAGAAGATCGTCCGGATTGAAGAAGCTACGTCGCCGGTAGCTGATGGTGGAGTTCTTCGTGTTAAACCGGGCGTCCACCTTTTCGAGGGTCTCTGCGGGAATGGAAGGTCGATTTAGTCGAGGGAACTTCGAGAATCTAGAGTGCGATTACCTGAATATCGAAAGGGACCAACCTCGGAGAAAGTCGGCTTGGCTGCCTTCCGCGCCAGAAAGGCTTCGGCATTGGTCCAGTTGAAGAGCGTGATCGACCACTGGATCGGAACCTGCGGTCGCCGCCACAGTTTGAACGCCCTGGAGGTTGGCGTGAGGACCTTTTCCTGTAATTGAAATAGAAAACATTCGAGGTAGATTAGATCGGACGGGGAAATCCCGTTCGCATTGTTCGTGTACCGGCGAGCACGTGCTCGTTCGGCATGAGTCTGGTTCACACGACGCGGCGACGGCAGCGAGAGTTGCAATCAACGCCGGCAGAGGTTACCAATCATCCGACGAGATCCGACGTGGGTATCTCGCGTGTGCGCACCTTTGTTTACCCGAGGCGTCAGCAGTGCATGAGGAGAGTTCGTACACGAGTGGATAAATATTGCTATAACTAACGGGCTCAGGTTGATGTGTGATGACACCTTGATTGTTTTGCTGCTCGTTCGAATCGAAGTCGGATTGATTAGCTTTGCTAATGGGTGGAACCAGATTTCATGAGTTTAAAATAATTGTATAACGGTAGAAGGAATGCAAGATGTTAAACAACGTTTTGTTTTCAATCAGATCCAGGAAAACACAAGCTAAGTAAAAAGTATTTAGAAGACTTTGAATAGACCTGAGATTAACTCAAGGCATCATATATTGTAATCAGTGCAATGCTGCTCTACTCCTTTTACGAGTTCAACCAGAATTCTTCTAAAAATTCCTCCAAGAATTCTTCCAGAATTCACTCCTCTGAATGGATTTTTTTTTAATTTTTTCCTCGATTTCTTTCAGGATTTCTTAAAAAAAATCAGAAATTTCATAGAAACAATTTTCTTGTAGAATTTGCTAGCATGATTTCCGCAATAGTTCCTCTGAAAATTCCTCCAGGTATTTCCTTTTAAAATGTATTCCGGTCATTTTTTAAATTTTCTCCAGCGATTCCGAAAGAGAATCTTTCATTTTTTTTTTGATTTTTCATCAGGGTTTCTCAATAAATAATCGTAAAAGATTCCTCTTGAAGTCACGGTTCACGTTTTTTTTAATTCCCTCAGAAATTCCTCCTGGAATTCCTTCAGAGATTCTTCTAAATATTCCTACAGAAATTCGTGCATGCTTGTATTTCTTCAAACATTTTTGAAGGAATTCCTCCTGTAATATTTTCGGAATTTTCTCCATGAGTTTTTCTTCCACGAGTTTTTTATATTTCCAGGAATTCTTCTAGAAGTTTCTCATTTTTTTCCAGAAATTTCTTCAGCGGTTTCTTCAGCAATTTCTTCAAATATTTCTTCAAAATATGCAATCTCAGGATATTTTTACGGAGATGTCTCAAAAATTCTTCCTGTTTTAAGGAAATTTCCAAATTTTTACTCTCTCAGAAAATATTGTTGGAATCTCCTTCAGGTGTAATGCCAGAGATTCTTCAAGGCATGTATTTGGAAGTTCTTCTGAAAAATGCTCGAGAGATTTCTTTGGAAGTTTTTCCAGGGACTTCTCCAGAAGGTCCTCAAGGGATTGCTTAGGATTTACTCAGTCTTTTCTACAGAAATTTTTCAGATTCTTTTCCAGTGGTTTTTCAATAAATTCTTCCATGAAAACCGGCAGACAGAGTTCTCCAGTTATTCCAGGTATTCTTCAAAGATTTTTTTATCCAAAAATATATTTTTTTTTTCAACGATAAAATCTTTGGTGGTACCTTCAGAAATTTCTACAGAAATATTTGTGCACTAAATTTTTAGAAATTCTTGTGAGAACTCCTCCAGAGGTAGTTCTGGGAGTTCTTTCAAGGATTTCTTCAGGCATTCCTCTAGCGATCACTCAAAAAAAATTTGAGAGATTTCATCAAGAGGTCTACCAGTACATTCATCTGCTTTTTTTTGCAGGCTTCTTCAAAGACATTGCTTCAGCAATTCTTCTACGGTTTTCTCCAATAATCCGTCCAGATATTTCTCAAGTATTTTTTCGTTGCGATTACTTCCAGAGTTCCTTCAAAAGTTTCTCATGATTTTGTTTCTAGGAATTCAGGTGGCATCTCAAAGAGTTTCTTCAGGTATTCTCCCAAGCAAATTTTTACATGAACTTAACAAGAAGCATAAAAAGCATAAAAAAGTCTTGTTAAAGGAGCGGACCTGGTGTGGTGGTTAGAACACAAGACTATCACGCCGAGGACCTGGGATCGAATCCCACTCCCGACATACTCACAAAATGTGGGTTCTTCCTTCGGAAGGGAAGTAAAGCGTGGGTCCCGAGATGAACTAGCCTAGGGTTAAAAATCTCGCTAATACAGACAACAAAAAAAATTCCTCCAGAAAAAGCTTAAGAAACGTTGGTTGAAGAACCCCTTCAGAAAATTTTCAAGAATTACTTTTAAAAATTTCCAAAGGTAACATCAGGAGTTGTTGAATAATTTCTTCAGACAATCCTCGATTTCTTAGAAATTCCTTAAGGGATGGTTTCAAGAATTCTTCTGGCAATATTTTGTGCAATTTTTGAAAGAAATCTAAAAAAAATCCCTGGAGGAATATTCAAAACAATTACTGCAAGAGTCTCTCAAGGAATACCAGGACACATTATAGCAGATTCCGAATTAGAAACTAAGGGGCTGTCCATAAACCACGTGGTCATTTTTTTGGGACTTTTCAACCCCCCCGCGTGGTCATTAGTCCATACAAATTTTTTTATTTGTCCATACAAAATGGTCATTGGCCGAAACCCCCCCCCCCGCCCATGACCACGTGGTTTATGGACAGCCCCTAATGCCGCATAGCGGTATAGTCTCTCAAAACAAACTCAAATAAATCCTGTAGAAATTCCCAGGGAATATTTCTAGGAATCCGGGGAGAAACTCTTAGGGTACCTCCATTTCCAATTTCTGCAGACATTTTTCATGAAATTCCTTCAGAAATTCTTTTACGGAATTCTCCAGGAATCCATTCAAACCATTTTCCTTTCGAATTACCACCAAAGTTTCTCCAAAAGGAGATGCTTAAGGAGTTCTTTCAGGTATACTCTCGAGAATTCTCCCAGAGATAACATCAGCAATTGCTTCAGAAATGTTTGCTCAGGAACCCCTCCAGAAAAATTTCAAGATTTTTTTTTCCAGGTATCTCCAAAAGATACATCGGAATTCATTCAGACAATCTTCCAGATTTTTTTCAGAAACTCTTTTGGGGATAGTTTGAGGAATTCCTCCAGCAATATTCTGTGCAACTTCTGGAACAACTTCTGAAAAAAAAGAAAAACCATCGAGAAATGTCTGAAACAACTACTACAGGAATCTCAAGAGAAATCCCAGTAGATATTTCTTACGGAACTACAGGAGCAATTTCAAAGTAAATCCATGTAGGAATTCTTGAAGATTTTTCCTAGGAATTTTCGGAGCAACCCTTGTAACAATTTCTGAAGGGTTGCTTTCTGTACGATATTTAAAGAAATTTTAAGATAATTTTTTGGAAAACTTCGTCGAAGAACTTTTAAAAGAAATCCTGAGCTAGTATTCCAAAAAAAACCTAGAAATTCTGCAGAAGTGTCTGTAGATATTTTGGTGTAATCCCAGAAGGCATCCGAGCAGAAATTTTTGAAGCAATCCTTGAGGGAAATTCCGAAGAAATTTCCAGTAGAATCCCTGAAGAAAACTCAGGAAGGACTCTTGAATGAATCTCTACAGGACTATCAGAAGAAATGAGAAGATTTTTCCAAGAAATTTTCAGAGCAACCCTTGGAAGAATTTCTGAGGGGATGTCTGTACGAGATTTAAAGAAATTTTAAGAGAAATTTCTGGAAAACTCCGTGAAAGATTTTCTAAAAAAAAAAATGTGTGCTGAAGTTCCTAAAAAACCTTGAAATTCTGCAGAAGTGTGTAGATATTTTGGAGTAATCCCAGAAGGCATCCGAGCAGAAATTTCTGAAACAATCCCTGAGGAAACTTCTGAAGAAATTTCCAGTAAAATCCCTGCAGAAATCTCAGGGAGTACTCGTGAATCAATCTCTAGAGGACTATCAGAAGAAATCAGAGGAAAATTCCTAAAGGAATTTGAGGAGGAATTTCTAAAAAAAACTTTCAGAATAAATAGTTTTGGCCAGAAAAACTAAATACCCGGAGAAACTACTTGGGAAACCTTTGGAGGAAATCCTAGAAAACTTTTGGGTAAATTCCTGAAGTAATGATTGAATATAATTTTTGGAGAATTTTATGGAAGTATACCTGGAGCAACCTGTGGATGTACTTCTGATGAAACTCCCTGGATAAGTTTCTGTATTCATAAAAAAAACTTTTGACATATATTTTCAGTGAACATTTGAATTTACCTCTGCTCTTATTAAAGGTTTGTTCAAAGAATAAAAAGTTGCACATTAAACGAAAACTATCAAGGTTCAGTGTTGCCAATAGCAATAAAATTGTAAAAAAGGAATTTATGATTCTTGCTTGATAATTTTATTTGATACAAATGTTCTCATGTAGATTTTTACAATAAAATTAAAATGTCTGGCAACACTTTCGTCAACCTTAATGTTTACATAGGTAGAATTGCAATTGAAATAAGGATTACAATACATAAATTTCAAACTTTATCAATTTAATGTTATCCATTCTAATAAATCCATAATTGGTAAACTGGCAACACTGTCATATTATTATTTTTACATAGTTTTCTATTCTCCTTGGTCTACTTCAGCCCAAATCACTTTTAAATTGCATCGAATAATGTTTTCTTAGCGAAACTTGTAAATTGGACTTATTTTTTATACTAGAGAAAAACGGTTTTCAAGCTTAAAAACGCTGTATCTCTGGAACGGCCAAAAAGACCTCGGAGAGTTAAGCTTTTTCGACTGGAAAATGTCTGATAAACACGATGGAGTCAAAATTTTTGAAATCAAAATATACTCATTCGACGAAAAATCGATTTTAAATTTTAAAATTGAAAAACAACATATTTGGCAACACTGTATCAAAAAAATAATATTTTTCCTGGATTCCTCCAACAATTTTCTTCAAAAAAGCCGAAGGTCACAAAGGTGTATATGTTATAGTATCAAAGCTATAAATTAAGAAAAGGAAGGGAAAACTTGGATTTTTCATGTATTGGCAAAGACGAGGGGTGCTGCCACGGGCCGAAGGGTGATCCGATCGGCACCAAAATTTGGATTTTTTCTTCCTCAATTTAAACAAACATTCCAACAAAATTTAGTCAAAATCCGTGATGGTCGATAACACGCGGTGTGTACACTTGGTGTGGAATGACCCATATTTCAAAAGGAATGCCTGCAGAAATTCCTACTAAATAGTTCCAGGAATCCGAAGAGAAATTCTTTAAGTTATTCTCAGTGAATATGCTTGAGAAATTTCTGAGGAAATTCTTGGAGAAATATTTGGAGGCCACTCTGAAGGAACCTCTCTTCGAACTCCTGTGGGAATCCCTGGAGAAATTCCTGTCTGAATCATTGAAAGTTACAATGCAAGGATTTTTGAAGAAATTTTTGTAGGATTTTCTGGATTAATTCCTAAGAAATTCTTGGACACATTTCTTCAAAAGTTTTTGTACAAATCTCTGGGGGACTTATTGAAGAAACGCCTGTAAAAGAACATTTGGAAGATTTTCTGAAGTAACCTGTGAAAGATTTTCTAAAAGAATCTTTGAATGAATTTCGGAATAAATCTTTTGAGGAAATTCTGTAGGAACCCATGGAGAAATTTCTGAAGGGGTTTCTAAACGAATCCCTTGAAGACTTTCTAGAGTAATCCTTGTTGGAGTTCCAGAAGCAACTCATAAAAATGTACCTGAAATACTTCTCAGGAATGTGGAGCGGACCTGGTGTGATGGTTAGAACACTTGATTATCACGCCGAGGACCTGGGATCGAATCCCACTCCCGACAAACTCGCAAAATGTGAGTTCTTCCTTCGGAAGGGAAGTAAAGCGTGGGTCCCGAGATGAACTAGCCTAGGGTTAAAAATCTCGTTAATACAGACAAAAAAAAATTCTCAGGAATATCTCCGGAGAAACTCTTGAGGGAACATCTGAAGAGAGCCCTGGGCAAACTTTTTAAAGAATCCCCGCAAGGATTTCTGAAGAAATCGCTGGAGGATACGGATTCCCAGAGAAATTCAGAGGCGCATTGTGGCAGGAAATCGTGCTTACTTTTTTTACTTTTTATCTTCTTTATTAGGAGCAGGAAAAATCCCCTGGGAGTAGAATGGACTCCGCAGAACTCTACGAACGAATAAAGTTCGCCGTAACACGAAGTTAACTATCTACAAAACGCTGATTAGACCGGTCGTCCTCTATGGCACATATCTATGGGCACGAGACATAGACCATACGTGCAGAGGACCAACGCGTCCTTGGAGTTTTCGAACGGAAGGGGTTCTACGACATTACCCGGAAAACCATTTATCGGAAAAACCATTTACCGGATTTTTTTCCCCAAAACTTGTTTCCAGATTACACAACGGTATCAACAAATTTGAATCCATGTCTTTTGACACCAAACCATGACCCAAAGTAGGCGCTTTATAAAAAGAGTACCTTCAAAATGATTTTATACATTTTTATTGATTGCGCTATTCCTCATTGCCACTAGCTACTCAAAGACATTCATTTTTGCCTTTCTCGTACACTAAGTGTACTGGAAAGGCTATATGTTCACTCCAAAAATGACTTTTTGATAGAAGGCCCGGAGGGTCGAGTCACATATACCAATCAACTCAGCTCGACGAATTGAGGTGATGTCTGTGTGTATATGTATGTGTGTGTGTGTGTGTGTATGTATGTGTGTGTGTATGTGTGTGTACAAAAAAAACTCACATCACTTTTTGGCAGTAAACCTCAACCGATTTTAATGACCAACGGTTCATTCGACGCGAAATCTGGTCCCATTGTTTCCTATTGAAAATGGTTCGGATCGGTCCAGCCGTTCCGGAGTTATGGCCATTTAGGTGTTCCGGATCGGTACCCCAGGAAGGGGCCAGATATGAAAACGCTACAAACCCATTCATGCGACACATCAAACCACGGCACTTTCGAAAACATGATGAACGGTAAACAGGAAAATAGTCTCGGGCCATATCTGAACCGGTAGTGTTCCGGAACCGGTTTCGGGTGACCCGCCGGAAGTGGCCAAATATGAAAGTGAACCAAACCCTTCATGCGACACAACAAACAGCGGCTTTTTCGATAGCCTGATGAACAGTGGGCAGGGAAACATTCTCAGACCATATCGGAACCGGTAGTGTTACTGAACCGGTTCCAGATGTCACGACGGAAGTAGCCAAGTATA
The DNA here is from genome assembly GCF_035046485.1 of Aedes albopictus. NCBI lineage: Eukaryota > Metazoa > Arthropoda > Insecta > Diptera > Culicidae > Aedes > Aedes albopictus. Next base: position 71,198,052 of record NC_085136.1, on the reverse strand, counting down.
GAAGTTAATCAACCCCTTACATGCGACGCATCAAATCGCAAGCTCTTCAGGCAACCTGATAAACGGTTAATAAAAGAGAATAGTTTCAGATCATATTTGGATCAACCGATAGAGTTCCGGAACCGGTTCCGGTGTCCCGCTGGAAGTGGTCCAATGTAGTAGATATCAAAACCCATGCCTGCGGCACATTAAACAGCGGCTTTTTAAATAACGTGATGAACGATTAGTCAGAAAATAGGCTCAGACCACAACGAAGATCTTTATAAAGGCTACCGATAGTGTTCCAGGACCGATCTATGGTGTCCAGCCGGAAGTGGCCAAATGCCAAAAAGAACCAAACCTATGCATGCGACACATCGAACCGCGGTCTTTTTTAAACCATGAGGAACGATTAGCAAGAAAATAGGCGCAGACCACAATAGAGGCTACCGATAGTGATGCAAAACCAGCATTGGGTGCTTCCTAGGGTGCTTCGCAGGAACTTCAAAATAGAACAAAGTCAATGCAAGCGATAAATATGTGTAAGAAAACAAAATCTTGACTGAACTAAGGCCACATACATACGTCTTACTCTACTCACTCTCCATCGTCCTTGTTTTCAACGGTTGAAACAAATATATATTAATCGTTGTTGCTTGTTTGACGTCTACTCACTACCAACATCAAGCCGCAGTGAAACGCAACCTGATTAGCATTTGGCGATTATTTTTTTCGTATCGATGAATATAATAGCAATATGTTACGAATGATATGTCTGTTTGTCTGTACTAAAGCAATCTCATCAAATCACTGAGGTGTAAAAATATACAGTAGGATATGTCAACGTTATATGAGAAAATTATCGCATTAACCCCGGAGAAAGTTTTTTCAATCCTCTTTTCCGTCTAAAACTACTGGGAATTTTTTTATGGGATTTAGTATGGGCAATTTCACTTGCTTGCATTTTTTTGTCAAATTTTACATGAATTTTGTAACCTAATAAAATATAGCCTAAAGTGTGAAGAAAAAACTATGTCGAAGACCGTAAAGCAGGGCTGTCCAACATACGGCCCGCGGAATCGATGAATGAAACTTGGCCCAAGGATTGAAATATTTGAAGATATTTCATATTTAAATAAAGTTTAATATTAAAAATAAACTCGAAATAGGTAGAGTGTTTTGTTAAAAATTTTCAAAGATTAAAAAATTTAAATACATAAATTTAAAAATTTAAAACTTGAAAGGTACAGCCAAATTTGAAGCAGAATTTCAGCAAAATTTACTGAATTTCAGAAAAACGTTGCTGCTGAACAGCAGAGTTTACTGAACGAATCAGGAAAGTTTGCTGAATTTCAGCAAATTGTTTGCTGCAACCTGCAGTTCGGCAAAATTCAGAAAAAAAGTATTCAGGGTGATTTTTGCAAAACAATCAAGAATTCTTGCTCCAATTTTATGACCCAAATGATGTCAGTGTTGTGATTTGCCGTGAGAACGGGTAATCGGATGTACAAAATTTCACTGTTGCATTCGTGCTTTCGAAATTTGATGTCGAAATTTAATGTCTGGCCCGTCGACTGGTATGGAGTATCACTTGTGGCCCGCGGCCACGAAAGGTTGGGCAGGCCTGCCGTAAAGTCATCTGTGATTGTGAAAGACGTTATATCCTAGCTTGCAATTATCGTCTTGATGTTGATCGGTCTTCAGTGATAATGAAGGTGCTCAAGCAGTCAACTGAAAATTCTGATACTTTTCAGCCCAGTCTATACGTTTAACGTAACGTCGGAATATGTTCAGTTAATAAATTTCCCAATTTTATTAAAATTATTGCTTTTCTAAATAAGGTATTCTCAGGATTCAGGAACAGTTCGCATTACGTCGACGCAAAGATCATGCTTCGGAATAATGGCCCTAGCACAGAAACTAGCTTAACAAACAATAGTAGAAGATTCCAAAAACAGGACCGAATTCTAAACCGCCCGATAGGTAGGAGATTGTCCACATCACGATGGTTTCAAACCGAACGGACTCAATAAATACCAAAACTTCCGTATGACATTTTTAAGTTAGGCTAGGCCATTTTGACTAGGAAACCTTGACCGATTGAACCCTTGAAAAGGCGCCATACAGATCGAAACGTCGGAAAAAATCATAAACTAGTGTTTTCGATTCCCCCACTTTGTAACGGTTACTTAAGTAATCGGTAGAATACAAGTAGCCGGTGAATCCACAATAGTGTACATACATGTAATTCATCAACGAGTTTAAAAAAAAATATGCTGAATGTGATTGCTAATATTTCCAGCAAATATTTGCACTTCTTGCAACATAACGCTGGTTATGAAACCCTACCGGTAGTCTGTAATGTGGTGTGAGCCTATTTTCTAGTTAACCGTTCCTCGGGTTATTCAAAAAACCGTGATGTAATATGTTGCATGGTACATTTGGTTACTTTCGATGCGGTACCGGAACAGGTTCCGGAGCACACCGGGTCTCCCAAATGTAGTCTGAGACTATTTCATTGCTAACGTTCACTAGGTAGCCACCCAGAACTGGTTTCGGGACACTACCGGTTGTCTAAAATATGGTCTTAAGCTATGTTCTTACGAATCGATCATCGTGTATTCAAAAAAGCTGCTATTTGATGTACTGTCAAACACTTATTTGTGCATTTCGCCAGTTTCGACGAGACACTCGAAAGTGGTTCCGGTACACTACCGGTAGTTTTAAAGTGGCTTAAGACTTTTCTTGCTGACCGTTCTGCGCGTCATCGAAAAGCCGATATTTAATGCGCGGTGTGCATGCGTTTGGTTCCGTTCTACATTTGACCACTTCCGGCGGAGCTCCTGGAACCGGTTTCGGCACAGTATTGGCACAGTGTGGTCTATGATTGTTTCTCTTGTTAACCGTTCATCAGGTTACCAAAACAGCTATTTATGGGGTTGGTTCTCCTTTACATTTGACCACTTCCGATGGGGCACCCTTAATCGGTGAGGAATACTACCGGTTGTTCCAAATATGGCCGGAAACTTTTTTTTTGCCAAATCAAGATACCTAAAACTCCGCTATTTGATTTGTCGCATGGGTTTGGTTCACTTTTTTGTTTGGCCATTTCCAGCGGGACATCCGGAACCGGATCCGGATTACTACCGGTTCAGATACATATGGTCTGAGAATATTTTCCTGCTGACTGTTCATCAGGATATCAAAAAAGCCACTATTTGATATGTCGCATGTATGGGTTTGGTCAACTTTTAAACTTGGCCACCTCTGGCGAGACATCTGGAACCGGTTCCGGAACACTACTGGTCCCGATATGTTCTGAGAATGCTTTCCTGTATACTGTTCATCAGGTTATCGAAAAAGCCGCGGTTTGATATGTCACATGCATGGTTTTAGTTCAATTTTATATTTGGCCACTTCCGGCGGGACACCCGGAACCGGTTCCGGAACACAACCGGTTCAAATATGGTCTGAGAATATTTTCCTGCTTACCTTTCATCAGGATATCAAAAAAGCCACTATTTGATATGTCGCATTGTCGCATGTATGGGCTTGGTTAACTTTTATACTTTGCCACCTCCAGCGGGACATCTGGAACCGGTTCCAGAGTACTACCAGTTCCGATATGGTCTGAGAATGTATTTCTTCTTACTGTTCATCAGGGTATCGAAAAAGCTGCGGTTTGATATGCCGCATGCATGGGTTTAGTGCACTTTTATGTTTGGCCACTTCCGGCGGGGCACTCGGAACCGGTTCCGGGACACTACTGTTTAAGATATGGTCTGAGACCATTTTTCTGCTTACCGTTCATCAAGTTATCGAAAATGCCGTAGTTTGATGTGTCGCATGGATGGGTTTGTAGCGTTTTCATATCTGGCCCCTTCCTGGGGTACCAGTCCGGAACACCTAAATGGCCATAACTCCGGAACGGCTGAACTGATCTGAACCATTTTCAATAGGAAACAATGGGACCACATTCCGCGTCGAATGAACCGTCGGTCATTAAAATCGGTTGAGGTTTAGTTCAAAAAAGTGATGTGAGTTTTTTTGTCCACACACACACATACACACACACACAGACATCACCTCAATTCGTCGAGCTGAGTCGATTGGTATATGTGATTCGACCCTCCGGGCTTTCTATCAGAAAGTCGTTTTTGGAGTGAACATATAGCCTTTCCAGTACACTTAGTGTACGAGAAAGGCAAAAACTTGTGAATATTCCTGAATGGTTATAACCTTCAAGGATTTCTTTAGAAGTTCTTCAGAACTACTAACCTAACTTCAAAAACTGCTGCAGGACTCTCCAGAAAATTTTCAAGAATTTGTTCTAAGAATCGGCATAAATAGGTATAATCAGGAGCTCTTAAGGAATCTCTATATACAATCCTCCCGGAATTTCTTTAGAAATTCTTTCAGTAGTTCTTTCAAGAATTCGTCCAAAAATTGCAAAATCACTCAAATTTGATTGCAGAATTCTTTATTGCGCAACCTTTTTCTTGTGGTGTACACATATCGACTGACGCAGTTCCTATAGCTGTACATAAAAACTTCTAAAAAAAAATCCCTAGATGTAAATATTCTGCATGTAAACTATTACTGCAGTAATCTCTCAAGGAATCCCAGGAATCGTTACCCTAGTGGTTAAGGCTATGTATCGCTAAAGCCCTTTAATAGATAACTGTGGAAGTGCTCAAAGAACATTAAGTTGAAGCAAGGCAGGCCAATTCCCAATGGGGGCATAAAGCCATAAAGAAGAAGAAAGAATTCCTGAAGATTTTTTCCAGGAATTCTCAAAGGAACCATTGGAAAAAATTCTGAAGGAATCTTTGTGCGATTTTCAATCAAATTCCTAATGAAATTTCAGAAAACCTCAGAGGGGCAACTTTTAAAAGAAATCCTTCGCTAGAACTCCTGAAGAAATCATCAAAATTCTGCAGAAGTTTCTGAAAATATTTCCGAAGGAATGCCCAAGGCGATTCTAGCAGGAATTTCTGGGACAATCAATCCTTGTAGTAAATTCAGAAGAAACCATAAGTTCTTTTGAATGAATTCTCGAAAGAAATGTCAGTAGAAATTGCTGAAGAACTTTCTGGAGAAATTTCTTTAGAAACCCGTGGTGTAATTCTTCGAAAAGTTTATTGAGAATTTTGTAAGGACAATGCATGAAGAATCCTTAAACATATTTCTTGAACGTTTTTTGGAAGCATTCTGGGGAAATCTGAGGACGTATGGATGAAAGAATTATTGTGGAAAAATCTGAAGAAACCTTTGTACAGTAAAACCTCCATGAGTCGATATTGAAGGGATTGGAGGTTCGACTGTATAATCTTCTGTAACGAACCATAGAAAAAATCTCTGATGGCATTTCTGTAGAAATTCCTTAGAAATATTTCTAGGAATCCGTGAAGAAATTCTTAGTGACACTAAAAATAATCTATAGACATTTATGAAATTGATGAGTTGAGAAGCCTATGATCATAGTCTCTCAGAAGATGCTAGTGTGGAAGTACAATTTGGTTCTCGATCTCCAGAATCATCTTTGTGCTCGAAGACAGCGGTTTTTCTGACGGCGGCTAGATCCATTTGCGTCCATTTTTTACACTGTTTCCGATAAGTTTGCCAATTCCACAAATAAATATTCAGAGTAGAATGCAAAGTCCCTCACACAAAGCATCTCGAACAGAATTTGAATTCAATCTTGTATTGTATAGCATATGCAGTATGCACGTTTTTTGATCAGGCTACTTCTTGTAGTTGTGCACTACCACAGAAATTAACTAAGAACTTTTTCTGCCTAGGTCTCCTTTTTGCATTCGTATATCATGCGATTGACACTAAGTAATCAAGGAAATTTCCATTGAAAATATTCTTCACACGATTTTTCTCTAAAACTACAAGATGAATTAGAATTGCACATAAATCAGATTCTTTTCGCCGGCAATCACAAGTACAAGTCGTAAACTCTATCATTTTACCGGAATCTGCGCAGGCTATTGTAATATGCACGGTGCAATTACTGCAACTCATTCCACTTTAACGGCCCTTTCGGAATGCACTTTCATCGTGTTACACCACAGCACCTCCCTGTATTGATCAGCATTCACTTGGAATTTCCTAATGAATATTCACATTTTGATCAACCTTGAAATGCACCTACGCACTATGTTACTTTGATTGATTTTCTTTGATTGCTGTACCACACCCACTCCAAACATGCACACACCTTCACAATGATCGCATCCAGGATATCGCCCCAAAACAGCGCGAAAACAGCTCCTGCCATCGCCAGGATTCCACCCACGGCCGCCATGCAGAAAAACTTATCGATACGCATGTTTGCGCGATCAACTACTTCTAGGTAGGTACGATTCGCAAACCGAAAACCGCGCCACGCGAATCACGACGATCCAACCGCGACCGAGCTCAACGCGAGAATAAGAGACGAGCCTCACGCTTGCTGCGCCGGCCGATTGGAATCGAGGTTGCTGCGAGCTCCTGCGCGCCACTGCGGCAGCAGCACAGCGCAGTGCCGCGAATTTGTTTACGTCTCTCTCCACTAGCGTACTGGTAGGTAGAACGCCTAGAACGTTTCAAGATCAAGGCCGGCTTCTCTCGCTTCGCGGTTTGCATCAATCACTACTGACTGACTGACTGTGCGAAGTGCAAGTGCAACTACCAGTAGCGCTTTCGGAAGGGGAGAGCCGGTTCGTGTGAGTAGCTTTCCTCTGGCGACGATGATCACCACGCGTGCTGCATCGATCAAGAACAACACTCTCTAGGTTTTGGGTGAACTGATGGTGGTGGCGACAGATGAGGGTTGTTGTGTTTTGCGGCGTTATTGTACCCAGGTAAATTGGCATGCGTGACGACGACGGCTCGCTGACTGATTGGGGATGACCCCATCTCGAGTCGGGGCGCAACGCGGCGATGCGCGTTGGTTGATTGATCATTTGCCAAGTGGCTTTTTACAACCCTTGAGGGTTGTAAGTACCGCACTCGTATATGGACGTGTATGAACGTACGTAAATAGCTGGGGTGAGGTGCAATACGGTAAACATTGTCGTTCTACCAGCTTGTTGCAACTTGCAACGACGATGAGGATGACGACGAGGATCGTGGCAACGGCGGCTGTGTTTGCTTGTGCCCGTTTGAGAAGCGATCCATTCAAGAATCGTGCGATTGTGCCTGAAGCAAAAAAAGTGGCTTTTAACATTCTGTTGACGAGACAGACGGACCGACCGGGTTGAGACGGTCTGTTCAAAGCTGACCGCAGCACGAGGTATGCGAGATTTATTGGCGGAACTTGATGCTGCGCCTCGTGTTTGATTCCTAATTAGCACAATGTGTACCCGTATGAATTGTAAATTTTACAATTTCAGAAAGATATCAAGCCTTATTGAGTTCATGATGCACAGAAAAACTTCTTTTACGAGCGCATCTAGATTTAACTCTGTTTCTACCTGCAAACTTATACTTTGATTTGATAGAGTTCTTATTCAACCCTATTCTTGCGATGTTCTTTATCAGAATAATAAGCCTCGTGGAGCCACGTAGCCGTGCGGTCAGCGTCACCAAGCGTATAACCGTACCATGCCATGGGGTGAGGGTTCGATTCCCGGACCGAATGATGAAACTTTTCGAAAGAAATGTTTCTTCCTCGTATCCACTGGTGCTCGTAATGTGTGTCGTGTCCGTTGTCTAGTGTTAAGTTTCGTTCAGTCTGTACAGCCTCTGGCTGAAGACAGTGTCTGTGTCTTTTTTTAAGCCTGCTGATCTGTTCTATTGCAAAACAAAGATGACGCTTCATATGTTATCTTCACACTTGTTCACAGGCCATTCGTTTAACCGAGACACGACGATTCAGCCCCCTGGATCTCTGGCACACCTCTTAATCCCTATAAATGCCCCTGATGCTTTCCCCAGACACCCTTGAATCGCTCCTGAAATCCCCTGAAATTTTATAAAGCTTCTGAATAACCTCCGTAACGCTCATGTAAGTTCAACTGCATCTTATGTACCGCTATGTCCGCCATTTCACATTCTGAAGACTAAGGCCCTATGAGCTAGCACACAGATGGATGACATGGGGCATGGGACCTTCACCTGCCCCGGTCCATGTTTGGGAACCCCCACCATCCAGGGGCATGGATTCAACCCAGAAGATCGTTACCACGACAGTAACGACACCAAGATGTTATCCGCATTGCTACTTGTTCAATAAAAGGTTCAAGGTCCACCGTAGTGCACAAGTAAGACTTGCGCAGCCGACTGCGAACTCTTGAACCACCTCTTGCTTACGCCTAAACTAGTCCACGTGCCACCGCTGGCCGGACTGTGGCCCTACCTATCACTTGGAAGAACCCGCATGACCGAAACGGTATCGATACTGTCTAAAGGGTTCTACCCCGTTAGGCTGAATGCCGTTAGGCCGAACTGGTCACTAGGCCAAATGGGTTGTAAGGTTTGCTTAGGCAACTGGATGGTAAGAAACTGTTTAAGGACAGACTTGTTACAATCCAAAAATGGCTGCCACAATGGCCGACTTTGGCACCGACTCACAATTTCGAGCGCACAAATCTCTTCGTAAACAAAATAAGCGCATCTGAGCTTCTGATTTTAAGCTTATTACAAGTGAACAAAAACAGAATAATCAAATACTCTGTTATTTGAAACTTGCTTCTTGAGATTTGTGCGCTTGAAGTTCTGATGCACTGTTGGAGGGGGATTTCAAGACGATTGTCCTTAAGGGGCTGTCCATAAACCACGTGGTCATTTTTTTGGGACTTTTCAACCCCCCCCCCCCCCCCCCCCCGCGTGGTCATTTGTCCATACAATTTTTTTTATTTGTCCATACAAAATGGTCTTTGGCCGAAACCCCCCCCCCCCTCATGACCACGTGGTTTATGGACAGCCCCTAATGTTTCAGGGAAACGGTCTTCGACCTTGAAATTTTGGTTGACTTTGAATGGTTAATTGAATAAACACCTTAATAGTTTTTTGCGTTTTAAAGTCTAAATTATAGTTACACCGGGAACAAATTCAGAGTTCCAGTACGAACATGATTAACAAGATTAAGTGGAACTGAATCGAGTTCTCTAAAACTTAGAAAGAACAGCCTATGTTTAAAAGAAGGAAAAATCTTCGATGAAAAAGTTGTTAGCCATTATGCTTATAGTGAGTATAATAGTAAAACTACGAAAAAACAACCTATGTTCAGAAGAAGGAAAAACTCTGTTGTGGACTGTAATCCTCATAATGAGTAAAATAATAAAATTTTGAAAGAGCAGCAGTAGACTATCGCCTTGAAACAGAACAGTTAAACTAGAAAGAGTTTTTAATAGAAGTAAAATTTCAAATGAAAAAGTTGATAGCTATAATACGCATTATGAGTAAAACAGCCTATGTTCAGAAGAAGAAGGAACTCTGATGAAAAAGTTAATGGATGCAATCTTTATAATGAAAAAAGAACAGCCTGCTTTCAAAAGAAGGAAAAATTTACGATGAAAAATTTAATAGCTGTTCTGTTCATAGTGAGTATAACTGTTAGGCTAGAAGAAAAGCCTATATACAGAAGAAGGAAAAACTCTTACGCAAAAAAAAAATGGCTGTAATACTTATAATGAATAGAATAGTTAAGCTAGAAAGAACAGCCTATTTTCAAAAGAAGTGAAAATCTCTGATGCAAAAAATAATTGCTGTGATGCTCATAGTGAGTAGAACACTAAAACTAGAGAGAACAGCCTATGTTTAGAAGAAAAAAAAAATCTCCGATGAAAGAGGGAATCAGCTGACGAAATTGATATAAATTGGGAGTGCTACGCCTTCCAGCAAAGGTGTACAGTTTTAGTTTGGGCCGTTTCCGAAGATTTGAGGTAGTGCGCTTGTGAAAATAACGTGACATTTTGGAACAATTGAAGTTACTCTCGGTGGACTTTGGTCTTCAGCCATTTTTGGTGAAACTGTCAGGAAATCGAGTGGCAGAAGCTTTTCAATTCGCGTCATACGGAAAAATACCAGTTGAGAGTATTGGTCGATAGATGTCATTTGAAAAGTATGATTCCGTTTGCTAGGTTCGGTTCCTGCGGCAACAAGTAGCCATCGTGGCGCAGTTTAGTGTGTGTGCGGCGGAAGTAGAAAAATAATTTCGTTTGCTCGATACGTTCCGTCTGGATGCTGCTCAGTAGAGTCGATATTTCCACGGCGGTGTTCTCGTGCGTACTTACGCAGTTGCGAACTTTAAATAGAAGATTCGGATGAGTGAACTGGATACAGCTGACATGCAACAAATTTGGTGTAAATAACGGTGTTTAGTTGGAAATCTTTAATTTTCTAAGGCGTAATATTGTCTCGACCTTCGGACAGAATTATTTATGCTGATCAAATGGCGCTGAAATTCGGTGAGATCTTACCAATATATCTTATATCTTCCGTATGTTTGTTATCACCTGCCAAGTCACCACCTCGCACACTATATATTTGCCTATGCATGTATTTATTTACTGATTTAATTTTTATTACATTTTTGAGTTTTCGTATATACCGGGTAAGCTAGTTAATGTAAAACTAATATATATTTTTGAATTGGGCCATCATTGAAGGGTCATGGGACCATAACGTTTTAGTTTATTTTCAGAGAGCGAGTAAGGGCACTTTAGCCTAGGCAATAGGGCCAGGACACGGAGTAAATACCTGTGTTCCATCCCAGGAAGGACCAAGGACTAAGGACCAAGGGGTGACATTAACCTTCGACCCCACCGATTTTCACCGTAATTTGCTTTTCATAAACTGAGCGGTTGGTACGAGATGTCCCCACTCATTGTTTCTATTGTTGTATTAAAACGCTGCACAGTAGGCCTGGCCGCTTTTCGGTTGAAGGATTCGTCATTCGTCATCATCGTCATCATTGAAATTTTGAAAGCAGTTTTCTCTTTCAAAACACAAATATTCGTTATGAAAATGTATTAATTGCAATCCACTCTCCATCTGAAATACAGTGAATGCATTTTCATAACGAATATTTGTGTTTTGAAAAAGAAAACTGCTTTCAAACGATCAATGATGACGATTATATCAATGACAAATCCTTCAACCTTAATGCTTGTAATGCATCTCCGATGTACTGCAATCACAGCAAACAGACGTAACACTACGTTTTTCGATTCAAATTATAGTCCTGGAAACCTGTTCGCCCAATACTAAAAGGACTGAGTTTGGCCGACCATCAACTAGGTGGCGGTAGTGGGCAAACGTCAAACTCTAACAAAAACGATGCGAGCGCCACGGGTGGGCAGTTGGCCAACTATCAAATTTTTAAATAGACCGTTAAATCGGTGTATGATGGGAAATGTCAAAGTGTCACGTCTGTTTGTCTGTAATATCATGTTATATTATGTTGTCATTTTCCTAATGTTAATGGCATCTTGGGCTTTCTAGCCAAACCAACCTGAAAATAATGTTAAATAGAACTATCTTTCATAGTACGGATTAGAACCTATCAAATTCAATATTATTAGAATGCGCTTTTTTTTCGCGTAATTTTTCAGAGCGTCTTGGACAACCCTTCATATATAGGATCGCCCACGTCTAAGTCTGAGTAGTCTCTAAATGCATTAACAGTTTAAGCTTAGGCTCCCATGCCCCACCAGCCAGATAACCGGGTTTTGTAAACTAAGCATTATTTGTGGCAACACTTTGAGGGGCATGATGGAACTATGCCGAGCGCGCTAAGTGTTATTAGACCACTAATGTAGTTGTATGAAGTGGGTGACGAGCAGGGATGAGAAATGTACTGGAAAAAACGGTTACCGGCTGTACATTTGACATTTTTCCACACGAACATCATAGGCCCAGCCAAACTCAAACTGTTCGAAAAATAAATGTCATAACATTTTTTTTCCTGCAGCCGTCTTCCTCGAAACGGTTTCCAAGCGCGAGAGCGCCAGTACTCGAGCACAACGACGACAAAAATTTCTGTCTCTCCCGTTTTCGCATTTTTCTGCGTTTCAAATCGCTTCTAGGCAAACTTCTTTACATGCATTATAAAAATAGGAGTGTGCTCTAGCTATTTGTGCAAATCGATTTAAATTATTTATTAAAACAAGTGAGTTATTAGCAGTTGAAAATATTTGACATTTTTCGCAATCACCCGCCTCAGCATGACTGCTCATAAATATTTTCGTGGGGAAGCGAAAACCATCAAGCGTCTGCTTGACTGCCGTCGGCGCGGCGGCTGATGCTATTGGTGCTGCCGTTGTTTTGTTATTATTTTACTGCCAGTATCGATGAACGGAAAAGAGAAAAAAGTATTTTTGCCATCCCTGGTGACGAGGTACATAAGTATCATCACAGCGTGCTTAACCGTTATTGCAATATTGAGGCTCCAGTTTGACTAAAGTTTGAAATACATAACAACTCATGAGAAAACTGTCAAGTTCGATTCATATATAAGTTAAATTAGAAAGCGAACCCGCAGACGAACCTATATTGGAAATCATTTCAGTGTTCAGTCCAGTCCTAGGTCCAGTCCATATGTTAAAGATGGCTCTACGTCAAAGAGAAAGTTTGTCAATTGCATTTGATTCGATTGTGGTAGAAGGCAAGTTCACATGAGAGAAGAGGAGAAAACTCCCCTAAATTCAAATGCAGAAAGAATAGAGTTGAACTCATCCACTGATTTACGGTAATCTGATCTGCATCTTTCCGGGTTGACCTACATTCGTATTTCTCTCATCGCACTCTACATACCTAGCCCGTCATATCTCTTGGATCTGCAGTTCTTAGGGCATCTGGTTTACCACTAATTGAAATATTTTATTGACTTTAAATCGAAGTTTCAACTTATTTACTTTTTTCTCTTTCCTTTTCTTTGCATCAAAAAAGTCACAAACATCAACAAAACAAAGCACGGAAAAAATCTTAAACTGCATAAATAATTAAAAATACACGGAAAAATAATGTTTCGGAAATGTGAATGGTTCAAACGTAAAAAAACAGTATAACATATTGTTACCGTCGATGGGGGTGACAATGGGTCTGGGGGTGAGATTGGGTCAAAACGGAGAAACATAAAATTAGGAATAGCTCAATAACTATCCCTAATTTATATTGAAAACTTTATATTATTTCAAAGGGGAGATGTTTTTACACGTCATGATGCAGAATAAGATGTTTTGCAATAATCGTTTTTTGTTAGGTTTGTGGCTAAACTTATATGATGAAACTACTAGTAAATCACTCTGAAAAAAATTCTCCTTCGCAATGTTTAACACAAGTACCTAACCATAAATTTTTTAATAAGTGGTTAGCTGTAGGTATTACCTGGTTGATGTAATAAAAAAAAGCGGGCTGTCATTGCTCTTTTTATTTAAAAACTTAATATTTTCGACCCTATGTCTAAATATTAAGAATGGGGGTGAGATTGGATCAAGCAAGCTATCGAGTGCACATAACCTTAACTAAAAATTCAACTTGTTATCCAGTCCCCATTTGACGTTAGAGTGGTGCCATGTTTACCGTATTTTCACTGAAGCACGCGTTCTTTCAAAAATATGTCGAGAAGCGTCAAACGAGTGTGTTAATACGTTTAGTGCCTAAAATCATTTATAACAATACACCCATGCGTGTGGACAGCTCCTCTAATCATCAGCTAATCTTTAGTTTACTGCAATATCGTAAGCTCACAAAATAGACTTAACATAATATTTGAACGACCCTCTATCTTGAGATGGAGTGATTTGCTTTAGCAATATAGAGGCCAATGATCATGTACATAAGAGTTTATAACGGAGGGTTTGGTTAAACATTTCTTATGCAGTGTACAAAAACTAGCATGTTTTTTTTTACAATCAATCTTCCATTCTTTCTTCGCCCTCCCTCATTGTAATCTCCCCTCCTCTCATGGAGGTTGAAACTCTTAATAAGGATGATTATGATGGCTAAAAATGATGATACAGTATACAAACGTTATTTTAGCAAATTTCAACCATTTTTTCGGTTGTATTAGTTCTTTTAGGTGGATTAATCATCTTTTAAAATTATCTAAGCTTTTATTCGTCATGATAACATTGTGTTTTAAGTAGGTTTACTATATATGATCAATAAAATTAATTTATATTCTTAGATAGGTGATTTCGAATACATTGACCCATTCTCACCCCCTCTAAGGGGTGAGATTGGGTCAATTTTCAATCATTTGTAGTTTACTAAGCAATTCATATAACGTGATACTTTCTTACTAAACTATCATTACCACATAGGCGAGTATGCATACCAAATAAAAAGTTACTCCGACTTCAATTACATTTGTTATTTAACAAACAATCTTTGAGTATCGTTTTTTGACCCATTCTCACCCCCAACGACGGTACATAAAAATCGAAAGTAAATGTATTGTAGCTACAATGTGCAAAGCTTTTAGCGAACAATTTCATTACAATACACTTTATTGTAGCTGGTACACTGTATGGTGCAGGAATGGTTTTCACCAAACACCCTATGGTTAGTTTTTATCCGGGGGGTCACTTGACACCTTGAATTGGGTTTATAACTCCTATTCTTAGCCGGTGACTACGCGGTTGACTCGCATTGCATAATAAAAAATCCCCACGGACGTTTGAAGGGGTCTCATGAGATCTCGGGGGAATTCTAGGGGTCTCAGGGGTGCTTCAGGGGTTCCCAGGTTGTCTCATGGGAGCTTTAGGAGGTCTCTTAGACGTCCCAAGAAGCCTAAGGGTCATTTTAGGGGAATCAGAATCTTTTCAGGGATGCTCAGTAGGTTTCAAAGGAGTACTTTGAGGTCTCAGGAATGTTTCAGGAGATGTCATGAGCGTTTAAGTGGGTCTTTGAGGCACTTCATACACTCTTAAAATCCCCGTGATGTGATGTGATGTGATGATGTGATGTAAAGCCACCACCAGTGCAGGACTTGCCATGTCGTACGGTTGCTCTTAATAGCCAGATCAAAATGTTGGACAGTCAGTATATTCCCAATTTTGTTGTATGAAGGGCCAAAAGGGACTGTGGACCCATATGTACTTTGACAAATCCGCAATCCATTTTAAGGGCAGAGAATCTCCTTCCAACAAAATGTTCCTATCCCAGCATCCAACACCTCGCAGTACATATTAAGATTTCCGTCTGGTGGTTTGTAACTAAAAGGGTGCGTCAAACTTATCGCAGAATGTTGGAAGACATCATCAACTATGGCCAATATTCAAAAATATTGATCATAGAGCGATTACCTCCGTGAATTGGGCCTGGTTACCACGACTCCCTCATCTAATCTGCAATAAGCTTAATACCATCCCTGTCCCCCCTTATTGATTGAATTTTGTGAATTGTTGTTCGCTCTTAAAATCCCCGTGATTCCTTTAAAATACCCCTGATGAATATCCTTAAACTCCTAAGGCAGCATCAGAAGAAAGAAAGCCCTGTATAGCCCCAGAAATACTTCGAAATGCTCCTGAAACCAGGAGCATTCATCTCATTGTAACGCCTTCGAAATTCCCGTTATTCATTTGAAATGCCCCGAAATCCATTGGAACGTCAATAAAAGGCTCCAGAAACCCCCTGAATATCAGCTGAAAACCTTTTGAAATGCCCTTGAAATGCTATTTTTCTTTTGATTGGAGAAGGCTTTCTCTATAGGCAATCGGTAACTGAACTAGAACTGGTTCGTAAGAGTAGTAGCCGATGCTGGTCAAAAGTGCCTTGTTAACGACCCTCGTTTTTAATTACTGTTCCAGTTAACAGCAGAAGGCGAGGAGCGCAAAGAGGCTGCAGTAGTGTTGTTGTGGTAAAATCAGAGCTGATTATTCAAGTTTTCAAATTTCAGTGCCCTCTATACTGGTACGCCCTAATGAAATGACTTCACGATTGCGCCTTACTAAGAACTATTCCGGGAAAACACTTCCGGGCATTATTATTTCATATCTTTTTTCTGTAATTACCGCGAAATGGACACTCTTGCTGGAATTCCTTTTATAAGTTTTACAAGAATTATTCTTAAAATTTCTAGAAAATTCTCCAGAGACACCGCCAGAAATTCCTTTGAAGATTTTTTTTTTTCAAAAAAAAAAATCTGATATGTTTACATAAAAAGAGATGTTTGTAAAATTTCTTACAATGGTTTCAGCAAGAGTTCCTTTAAAGATTTCTTTTAGTATGCCTTCAGAATGCATCCCTGTCCCCATGGATTTCTTTTAAATTTCTGCAGAGGTTCTTTCAGGAATTCCTCCAGGAATTTTCCACGACACTTCTCAAAAAGTTCCACTGGAAATTTTTCAAAAATTGAAACTGCTCCACGGGTTACCTTTTCCTTTGAAATTTCTTCTGGGTTTCTCCAAAGAATTTTATAAGAAACTCTTTCAAGGATTGCTACACAAGGTCATGGTTTTATTCTGTAACGTATGTTTTTAAATAGTTTTGAAGGAATTCTTTCAGAAATTTTATCAAAATTTATTCAAGGAGTTTTTTTTTTTTTGAATACTCCGAAAATTCTTTAAGAAATTTCAAGAAATTCTTCTAGGAATGTCCCAAGGGGTTTCTCCAGGAATCTCTCCAAACGTTTCTCCAAAAGATGCAATTCCAGATTTCATTTTAGAAATTCCTCGAAGGTTTTCTTCAAGAAATTTAGATATTTTTCCAGAAATTTTTTCGGAAATTATTGTTTAAAATTTCTTAGAGGTACCCTCAGGTATTCTGACTCCATTTATCCAGGGTATTTTAAAGAAATTTCTGCAGAAATCCTTGGACAAATTTATCATAGAATTCTTGAAGAAAACCTGGGAAGAACTTCCCAAGCAGACTCTGTAGAATTTAGAGAAATTTCTGTAAAACTTATTGGAAAAACTTTTGAAGAAAACCCTCAAATTCCAAACAAGCCTCAAAGAAGTTGCATAAGGGATCTCTGAATTTCTGAATTAAAACATAAGGAGTTCTTTGTTCGGAGGCGGACTCTCTCTTGAAGTGTCAGCTCGAACCTCTCATTCTATAAACGTATGAGTGCACTTCAGCGAAACTTCACATTCGATTGCAGGGATATTTCGTAGTGAAGAAATCTTCAGCAGAATCTATGTAGACATCGTAGGGAGTATTTTTGAATGAATCTGTACAGGAATATGGAATATCCGGCGAAATCCTAGGAAAGTTCTTGAAGGAATCCCAGGAAGTATTTTCAAAAACTTCTTAAGGACTTCTCGGGAAATCCCTTGGGAAATCCTTGGTGAAATTCTTAGAAATAGTTATTAGAGAATTTATAGAAAAAAAAACTAGAGAAATATTTTAACAAAGTACTTGGATTCTTGGAAAATTTTCTGAAAGTATTCTTGGAGAAATCTTTGAACAAATTACTGAACAAAAAATCCTGAATACTGCATAGACAAGCATCTATAACCAGTGAAGAGAATTGTCAGACAAAAGAGGCACAAAACAAGCAACAAAGAAGGCGCAACGATTACTCTTTATCCCTATTGGTAACAGATAAAGACATGCTCTCGAAAATGTTTGTTGCGGACAAAACGGAAGCTGGATTTGTTGCGTACTTTTCAACTCGTGAATAATCAATTATTACTAACCCAATCAGGTATCAGTAGGTCGACTCAAGAGGCACGTTCTCCTCCATTTGGGAAATTTGTGCCATCGCCATGAATACGAGCCTATTCATCATTTACCTGAGGGAGAGCGAAGGGAGGAATAAGGGATGGGATAGGGAAAGGGAAGGTAAGGGAATAGGGTCGACATAATCGCATAAGCATACCACAACGGGTTCAAACAGCGCCCTGAAAAGGGCACTGTAAAAAACGCATAAAGCGTAAAGTAAGCCTACTTGCCACAACGGGTTCAAAACAACAGAACAACCTGAAGATTCAGGCTTCTTAGGTCAGTTTCACTTAATCACGTGTTTACCGAGTACTCGGAAACGCAGTTGCGTAAAAACTGGGTAGTTACATATCAAATGATTCAAAGTTCCACAGTCGGATTCTCAGCTAAGATATACAAATGAAGCAGCCCGTTGAGGCTTGTGATGGACAAAATCATAAGTAGGAAAACCACATTGAGTTATCTCAATTGCGTTTCTGCTACGAGATTCCTCAAAATCATGGCAAGACTCCCGCATGGGGGCATTCACAAACACTCACTTTCCTAATCGCTGCTTGACGTAATGCCGAGAAGAGATGTTGGTTTTTAAGCATTTGGTAAATCCAATTGGAAATCATTGAAAGATAAATAGGACAATTCATGCGGCTTCCAATATGGAATCGAAAGGTACGTGTTCAAAAGTATCCTGGAAATCCGAGAAAACACCCAAACAAAATTATTTTTGAATGAATGCGTTTCCGATATCGTAAACAACATTGTGTAAACAAATCACAGTGGACTTTCCATTTTGGTAAGCATGTTGGTGCCCATGGAGAGGCATGTTTGCTAGAAAAACATCACGGGTGTGATGCTCGACAAAGCGTGCTAATCATTTCAAAAGAAAGAGGTCAAATTGATAGGTTTGATCTTCATACGAAGACATTATCCACTTACGGAATAAACTTGACAGTATAATCCCACCAAGATTTGGCAATGGCAAGGCTGCAAACAAGTAGTTTTATCAAAACATTTTGGGGTTCGAGGCATGACACGCAAGATCGTCATTTCAATTGATTGTCATTTCAATTTTAAGAAATTTTAAAATGAATCCCTTCAGCAATTGCCTGAACAAATCTCTGGAAAATTTTCTGAAGAGTCAATTAAAGAATTTCTAAAGAAATCCATGTAGAAAATTCGGAACAAAATTCCGAAGAAATAAAGCACCATGGCAGATTTTAAGACAGAATTCCTGGAGTAATTTCAAAAAGAAACCATGGATTAATTTTGGAAGAATTCCTTAAAAGATTTGAACTTGGAATCCTTTTACAATTTCATTGAGGAATCTCATATGAAATTTTTAAGAGCATCTTCAGGAAAATTTCTAAACGAACACCTGAAAGAATTTCTGAAGGTATTTTTGAAAGATTTTTTAAAGGAATCTATGGAAAATTTTCTAAAGAAATCCTTGGAAAAATTTCTGGAGTACTTTTGATTTTCTCAAAGAATCTCTGAATGCATTTCTGAAGGAAATGGTCTTCGAAAAGCACTCCCGTACGGTTTCTTGAAAAAATCAATGAAGATTGTTTTAAAGAAACCTATAGAAACTATTCTGATGGGGTTTCTAAAGGAATTCCTGAATGCGATGCATGGAAGATGTTCTAAATAATTTTCAAAGGAAAACCGTGGAAGACCTTACTAACAAAAGTAGCTGCATGGAATAAATTATTCAGAATAAAGCTCTTTTAAGCTCTTATCCAGCAAGAATGTTAGTTGAAGACATTCTGGAAGGTTTTATTGGATTATTTTGTAATGAACCCATGGAGTAGTTCTTAATTATTTTTGTGGTAATCTCTAGAGAACTTAAGAGAAATTTTCTATAGGAAACTGAAAAATATTCTAAAGAAATTTAATGAAAGAGTTCCTGGAGGATTTTCCAGACAAATCTCCGAAAATATTTAAGACAAAATTTCTTAAAATTCCAGGGAAAATTTTCTGAAAATTAAACATTAGAATCATCAAATAAATACCTCACAGAGTTATTGGTTTGGTATTCAGAACTTGTTACCATTCGGAATTACTACTGAACCGATAAATAAGAATTACAGTATGGATCAAACTTTCACTTACCGAATGCTCTCTTCTGACTCTTGTGGGTTGGACCTGTAACGGATATGAAACTTCTTTCTCCAAAACTAGACCACTTTCTTGACTCTTCTTACGATATCTTGGCAAGCATGCTTTTATTTCCAATTCACCCCCCCCCCCCCCCCCATTTACAATATAGTTTGTGCACACGCGTTCACGTTGGGGCCACCTGCTACCACGCCGCGTCTCGCCTCCGTTATCGCTGATACCGCTCTTCACCGAACCCAACTCATGCTGCCACGACTCTCCATCACACTTTTCACTTCCAATCTTCTAATCTTCCAGCTCACCACTCCGCTATTCGATTTAGCTTCCTCGGGCCCCCATGCACCTGGGCCACACCTCTTCCACGGGCGAATGTCACTTGATCCGGTTCACCTCTATCCGACCGGGAACACTGCTACTGCTCAAGAACGGGTCTGTAGACGCCCGCTACTTAATCCCACCATGCACTCAACGTTTTCTACCGTGGTCCTTCGGACTCGCTCTAGAACTCGAATTCCAAAACTACTGATCCACTAAACGGGAACGCCCTGTGGGTCCACGTGGCGCAACTTCCCACTCACTACGGTCATCCACGTTCCCATCACTTCGGACCTTAACTGGGCGTTCTTCGAGTTTCTTGGCCCGACCACCGATAATACTTCCCCGAAACGTGGGAACCGTCATGGAAACTGGTCTATATTGGCCGCAATATTTGCAATTTTCACTGCAGACACTCCAATCGTTCTTGGGCGCTATCTGTATAACTTTTTCCAGCTTTCTCGAAAACTGCGTAGAGCACTCGACACACGGATTTTTGTACCTCTCGATCGTACGCATGGATACACGGGACTGACTCTTGGGTTCGGTATATGGGTTCAGTGCAGCGGTTCGTCCAACGAGACTCTGCTCTCCGCACTCCGATCGTGATGGCAGCAACCTTAACCTAGGGTGTCTGTGTGCAGTGGACTATCGGCTTTTGCTGCTACCACAAGCGTGGTTATTAAAAGTGTCTGTTTCCTTTCGGAAACCAATCTCTTTCCCGCAATTTGATGGGACTTTGCCTCTTTTCGTTTTCTGGTTTCGTTGTATTGAACCGATAGTCCACCGTACACATTCCCTCAATATAAGTATAAGTCCTGATCGCGTCAAACATCTACATAGATGGGCCATGCGACCGTGTTGTGGTATGATACCAGTAACAAACTGCTTTAGGTATTAGTCATGTTGCGGGTTGGACTTTCTTCGACACGAATTGACAAAAATTGAAGGCAGCTATGGTTGGAGCAGCTTCAATGCTGGAAATATATCTAACTAATTAATTGATACCTAAAACTGTTGCAAGTTTCACGGATAGATAATAACAACCACACTACTCCTTCATCACCTCAAAGACACAAAGAAGAAAATATAAATATCGTTATCTCGCAACGAGCCTCAAGGATCAACATTTGTTCGTGAACCATGTATTAAAGGCGGCGTCACAGTAAAGGTAACGCACTTCTCAGCCGCAATCCAAAGGTGGTCATAATGATGGATTGTTCCTTAACTACGTCTTATATGATTCATCGGTTTTTAATAAAATCGTTTCGTGTGGCGCTTCCGCACGTGTGCACACACAACTTCCACTCCCATCCCTGCATAATCTGTCCTGTAATTAGTGAATGACCTCCTGATGATATTAATTACAGCAGGAGGAGATCCTATTAAATAAGAGTTCACCTCATCAATTTGATAGCTTCATCGACTGAAATTAATTGCATTGCATCAGTACCGCACACTCGTGACTCCCGAGACCCTCTACATCTTACGTCAACTGAGCGATCTTTCTAGACAAGCCCTCTCGTGATTAACCGCGGGGCTTTCGGCCGACAGAGGAAAGTGCTATCTTGGGACCTTCAGAGGCAATCCCAAATGCACGCGTTATCACAATTAAGATGCATAATTGGATGCATACCTACCCGAGTTAATTCAGTAGCCCGGCACACGCACTGACTAGATCACTAGAAGTCCAGACCCCTTCGTGAGCCACCACCGGCCGCTGCATGCAACCAGTTGACCCTGACTGTGCGTAAACGGTAGCTGGCTGACGAGTGACGACTGACTCCAACAAACGTGAATGGAAATGCGGTGGTCCCAATTAGGTGCAAGTGCTGGAACGTTGATGAATGATCGATTAGCGGATTGTTCTAACTATCTCTCCGTCGCTCCTAACGGTTGACGTAGTTGGTCCACCCAGTTCACAAACAGACGGAATCAAATTACCTACGTGTATACACAGATTGATTGGCAACTTGACGAGGGGGGCGTTCAAATGTGGAAGTAAGTGTCAATCTCGGTAGCGCACAATCGCACCATCGAGAGGGGAATCATCGGCGAGATGGCGACGACAGCACAACTAGTAGATGCCGGTAAACCTTGGACTAGATATCGCTTAGTTGATTGCTTAGGGTATGCTCTATACGGTAGCTGTTCGGAGCACTTCTACAACATTAGATACTAGGACGACTGTTGCATTTGAACGGCTATTCGGTGGTTGGTACACCAGAAAGTAATGTGAAACTTTGTTAAAGATGTCAAGTTTGCCACTCCTTTACTTTCCAGGATACGTTACGTTTTTATACCAATCAATCCGTGAAAAAGGTTTATCTCAAATATTTGTTTAGTTTTGTTTCAAAATTTTTTAACATATTTTATAAAGTTAAAAATTCCTCCACGAATACCTCCAAAATGTCCTCATGGAACTCCTCCAGTGAATTAACGAATTCCTCCAGTAAACCTTTAAAGGAATTTTTATCAGGGATTCACCCAGGGATTCCTCCAGAAATTTCTACAGCATTTTTTCCTCAGGAATACTTCCAGGGATTCATCCATGAATTCCTCCAAGAATTTCTTCATAAATTCCTCAAAAAATCCTTCATGAATTCCACCAGAGATTCTTCCAGGAGTTCCTCCAGGCTTGCGATAAGGGACAAATGACCTTGGGGTTAAAGTCCCTCGACAACAACAATAGAAATAAAAGTTCCTCCAGACATTCCACCAGGAAGACTTTTCTCCGAAAATTCCTCCATGAAATCCTCTAGAAATAATTTACAGGTATTCTTATAGGGATTTTCTCAGGAATTTCTTCAGCGATTCCTCCATGAATTCCTTCAGGAATTTCTCTTCAAATTCCTCAGGAATTTCTCCTAAAATTGCTCCAGGAATTTTTCCAGAAGTTCTTCAAGGAAATCCTCCAGAAGTTCCTTCCAGGAATTCCTCGAAGAATTCCTCCAGGGATTCCTTCAGAAAGTCTTCCAAGGATTTCGCCTCCAGGTATTCTTTTAGGAATTCCTCCTGAAATTCCACCAGAGGTTCATCCTGTAATTTCTTTACCCACCGTTTTGTACCCAGCACTAGCGTGGTGGTGCTGGCAGGGCGGCCAACCGCGCGAGTTACGGATGGTTAAGCACTTCTCCGTACTAGATTTTGATATTTTTCGAATGTTTTACTTCTATTCTCAATCAAACCAATATCAGTAATTGTTCTTCAAAAATTCAATTAGTAATAACTGAATGTGTTATTCTTTAGATTTTCTCCCTTATTGTCGCTAATATTGATTAGATGTTATAAAAAAAAAGACACTACACCGTCTTCAACCAGAGGTTGTACAGACTGAACAAGCACTAACATATGACAACGGACAACACACATAACACCCAGTGGCTCAGTGGAGAATTTCCCGTTTGACGAAAAGTTTTCCCCGACTGGAGCGGGAATCGAACCCACACTCCGAAGCTTACGAAACGCCTAGATGACTGACGCATCTAGCCGCACGGCCACGAAGCCCACTATCTTAACTGTTATGTTTGGAAATTAATTAGTTTTCAATTATAGTTATTTAACATCATCCTGCATCTTGTTTATAACAAACTCAGTTATAAAAACTACTACAACGTCATAACACAATACGGTACAAACTTGATATATTTTTGTAGTCAGGCAAGTATTCCGAAGATTGCTTAGGACTTATCCAGTCCTTTTTTTCGGGAATTGTTTCAGAATTTTTATGGTTATGCTTCAGAATCTACTGCAAAGATTTTCTCAGCATCTTCTGTAGACCACCTCATCTATTCCTTGTCATTTTCAAGAAATTCTTCTATTAATACCCCAGCCAAGGGCTGAAAGTCTCTTTAATAAAGACAAGTCAATCAATCAAATCTATTGATACCTGAAGTAGGTTCTTCCGTTTTTCTGTATATTCTTTCAGTGACTCCTTCAAACAGTCCATTTATTTTTCAGGATTTTCTTCAGTGGTTTTATGAGGATTGCCTCCAGGATTTTGTTATGTTCCTGCAGGACTTTCTTTAGAAACTTCTACAGATGAGGGGAATTTTTATGTACTTAACCCGTCAGAAATTGTATAACATAGTCTTCTGGTAATTTCTCAAGCAACTTTTCCTTGGAATTACTTCCAGAGCTCCTTCACTAGTTTCTCATGATTTTTTTTTTCTAGAAAAGAAGTAATTCCAAAATAATTTTTATTTTTCATAACGAATTCCTTCAGTCAATCCTCCTACGATTTTTTTTTTTATTCTTAATCACTTAACCTAATTTTACAGCTCTTTTGTCCACTTGGGCACTACGTGAGCGATTCCAATTGGATGCTGCACTTACACTTTTGTACAGCGCCTACATGTATTCTATTTTAATTCAACTGTATCGAACTGGTGCCTTGTGCTGCTTCAACTTTTCTACCCTGTCCACGGTAGAATGATGAGCACGATGATGCTGGTGGTTGGCTGCTGTTCCTTTTCCAGTCCAACTGGGGGTCGTCCATTATGAGTTGCGGTTCGCCGATATCCAAATTCCGGGTTCGTTAGAGCTATATGCTCCGAAGAGGGTCAGGTGCCAGCTGCTCTCGGGGGGAAGAGCAACTGACGAAAAATTGCAAGTGCCGGGGCTGGGTTCGAACCCATGACCATCCGCTTATGATGCGAACGTGTGGACCACTGCGCCACGGGCCCCGACACTTCCTACGATTGTATTAGAAATTCCTTCAAAGTTCTTTCATTAATGTTTTGTGTGGTTTCTAGAAGAACTTCTGCAAATCCCTGGAGAAATATTTTAAACAAATACTGCAGAAATATCTAAAGGAAATCCATAAAACCCAGGAGATATTTTTCACGAACCAAAAAAGCAATTTCTTAAAAAAAAAATCTGGAGGAAGAACTTTTGGTAGAATTTACAGAAGATTTTCAACAAAACCAGTGGAACTTTTGAAGTTATCCCTTACTATAAATCTGAAGAAGATTCTGGAGATATTTTCGATGAAAGGAATTTCAAAAGGAGCCTCAAGTTAGCCTAATGGTTAAGGCTATGGATCGCCAATCCGGAGACGGCGGGTTCGATTTCCGTTCCGTTCCGGGAACCCTTCCAGGAATTCCTCCAAGAACTCTTCAAGAAATTCCTCCAGGGATTCATCCATGAATTTCTTCAGAAATTCTTCAAAAAATCCTCCAGACATTCTTCCAGACACTCTCTCCAGGAAGCCTCAAATATTTATCCATAAATTCTTTCAGAATTCCTGGAGGTATTATTTCTACAAGGATTACTCCAGGGATTTCTCGACAGATTCCTCTAGGAATTCCTGCAGATATTACTCCAGAAAATCATCAAGGAATTCCTGTCAGACATCCTCCGAGATTTACTTCAGGGATTCCTTCAGGAAATCCTCCAGAAAATTCTCAAGGACTAACTCTTCAGGAATTCCTCCAGAAATTTTTCAAGAAGTTTCTCCAGGGATTCCTCCATGGATTCTTCCTGGTATTTCACCATGAATTTCTTCAGCAATTCATTAAACATTCCTCCAGAAATGTGCTCAGAAATTCCTCCAGGAGGCCTCAAATATTTCTCCAGAAACTCCTCAAAGAATTCCCCCAAGCAGCACACAAGTCACAAAGGAGTGTCGTCAGCGCAGGTTTTTGGTTAGACAACAGTCATTTTCAAGTTAATATGCCTTGGAGTTAGATTTACATGATTGTAACTCCTGTACAACCAAAACCCTGCGCTGTCGACACTTCTTTGTGACTTGTGTGCTGCTTGGGCCTCCAATATTCCTTCAAGAATTCCTCAAGGAATGCCTCAGTAAATTTCTCCACATGCAGCTGCTCACTACCGTGCTTGAGAAGTTCGACCGGGAGATAGTCTTTCCCATCAGCCTTGTTGTTCGTCCGCCCTCTACCCTTCCACCGTTCAACAATTCCTCGAAGTGCTCTCTCCACCAGGGAGCCACCATTGTTCTGCCTGTCAGCAAATTGCCATCACGGTCGTTGCGCATGACGGGAAAAGGTGCTATTTTCCTTCGCACTTCATTAACAGTTTCGTAAAACCTCCACATATCTATCTTTTCCATACTTTCTAGCACCTGAGCAAACACATTTTCCGCATTGTTTTTTTTTCTTTCTACAATGAATTCGAATTGCCCCATGTGGAATCTGTGAAACTACTGTCAGTCACGCACACGCAAATGAATGCATTGTGTGGGGCACTTAATCCTAATGACGAAATAAAAAAATAATATGAGTCTAAGTATTTGTGATGTACTAGAAACTCACCAAGTAAAACAACATTCTGAGGTCCACTATATCGAATTTCAGAAGGCCGGCTCCAGAGGCACGTTATCCTCCATTTGGGACATTTTTCAGTCCCAAGGGGCTAATGAGATCATACACACGGTATGCTGTAAACAATGTGCTGTGAACAAAATCTCGAATGATGTAGTTTAAATTTCAAACTTGTTATTGTTATGCTTTTGTTAATTAAATATGTGTACACTCTCAATAGTATAATAATAACTACCAGTTGTTGTCTTGCTCTCGTTGCATTCGGACGCAGAAGCAATCTACTGTCGTAATGAAATAAAGCGTGGTAGTCTTTGTGCTGTTTAGTTGCTATTGTTTCCACCGGTTCAAAGCGCATTGTACTTTTTCGGTTGTTTTTTTTTTCGTTGGTTGCCTCTGCTGCAGATACCAGAGGCGTCATTTGTCCAACAAAATGAGTGAAGGAGTGATTGAAAACTCAGTCAAATTTTGTTTCCCCCTGTCCGCACCGCGGCCGACATAGGCGGAAATTGCAGAATTTCTCAAGAGTTTGGATTCAAGTGTGACAGACATGGAAGCTGTCTACAAGATGGGAGATGACAGAAGCCTACGGATCAAGTTCAGGAACGCAGCAGCAATGGAGGACGCCCTGCATAAAAAGGATGGAGTACTGAAATTTAAGTATGTCCACGGCAAATCTCTCGATGTCCGGATGCTGCTGGAGTCAATATTCAGTATGTACGGATCTTCGATGTTCCGCCGGAAGTGACTGACGATGACCTGTTGGCGGTCATAAGCAAATTTGGAAAGGTTCAACGTCTGGTTCGGGAAAAGTTTCCGTCAGAACTAGGTTTGGACCACTTGTTTACTGGCGTACGGGGATTGTTCATGGAGATCGAGGAAAATATTCCTCCAACACTGGACGTACTGAACTGGAAAGCGAAGGTTTTTTATGAGGAGCTCAGAAACAAGTGCTTTTTGTGTCATTCGGAGGGTCATCGGAAGAATACCTGCCCACAACGAGTAACCCAACAAGGAAAACGGAGGACAACGGTAGCGGAAAGGGTGGCGTGCACCTACGCACAAGTCGTGGCTGAACAGAAAGCGGTAGAACAACCCGAAGAAGAAGAACAGAAAGGATGCAAAAATGTGAATGAACTTGTGTACAAAAGTGAGTACGAGCGGAATTTAGCAGAAAATTGGGCAAAGTACGAAGCAGAGAAACGGAAGCGGCAGGAGGAGTATAGAAAGAACGAAAAGTCGATGCAGCGACGGTACAAAAAAGGGCTACAAGCAAAAGAAAAGGCACAGATGGAGCACTGGGAGAAGTGTGAAGCGGAAAGGAAGAGCAGACAGGAGAAAAATTTATCACGACAGCGAGAAGCTCAATCAGTGGTCGAGCAGGTACAGTCGCCACCTAAGAAAAGCTCTCGCAAGCAGTAGTTTATAAGTTCTGATTTTGTTTTCATAAATTTATTGTATTTTTTTTTGTAACAATGCACTTGGTTTTCGGCTCTGTTATGCTTTATAGCGCTTGAGCCTATCAAATAAATGAAGAGAGAAAACAAAATAATAACTAAATTTGTTCCATAACAAAACATATGATTTAAATCTTGTACCGACTTTTCGAACCCTCTAAGCAGAATACCCTCTTCGAATGAGGTACGAAACTGATTACACTCATTCGAATATGATTTAAATATTATTTTATGGATGCATATCAATAACTTGATCATAACAATAAAATTGTCAAACAAAACATGTTATGGAAGTCTAATGCTTGGATAAGTTAATAATAACAAAGCAAGATATAAAAACAGATTATGTGATTTGATAGTTATTAGTTTGATATTCCCCTCTGCTCTTTTTCAAAGTAGAATGTGAAGATGAATCCCTTAACACCCCATGAGTTCTTAACACCCCATTTTACGGCATTTGATTTTTAACTTGTGTTAATGTAAGCCGGAAAAGTGAGTATCCAAAAACTGCGCGCCCAATGGTCATAACACAAAATGGCTAATATACTAAAATTTTGAACTATAATTTGATGAAAATCCAAGGCATTCTAATCCACAGCCATGTAGTTTTATATATTAGTTGAAAATAGCACATACATTTGATGATATTATAGAGAAATTTAAATTATTTATTTTCCCAGATGTGAAATTTAGCGACCCCAATGCGCGACGAGGGATAAGGATGTTCCAAAGGGTTTAAGGGGCAATTCAAATTGATTACGGGAATTTCAAGGGTGTTTCAATGCGGTTATGGAGGTTTCAGGACCGTTCCAAGGCATTTCAGGGGTGTTTCAATGGGCTTCAAGGGTTTTTTGTCAAGAGGGGTCTCAGGATCCCATTGAGGTTTGATACATTTTGAAGGGGGTTTAGGGTTTCAGGGGGCGTTTCAAGGCGTTTCGGAGGGTTTTAGGGGGTGTCATAAGCCTCAGCGCGTCAAGGGGTATTTGGACGGGATTGCTGAGATTTCAGGAACATTTTAATAGTATGAAGTGCATCCCAGAGCCCCTTGGAAATCCCCTGAAAATCCTTAAGACCCCATAGAACCACCCCGTGACTTCCCAAAGCTCCTCTGAGACTCTATGGAATGTCCCTGAGATCCCCTGGAACTCACCTAAGGCCTCCTGGAGCCCATGGAATACTCATGGAGTGCCCCTGAGACCCCTGAAAGCACCTGCAACACTCTAAGACACTCTTAAGACTCCATTAAATGTCTCTGAGGCTTCCCGGTACCGCCTGAGAAAGTCCTTGAGATCCCCTGGTAATATCTGAAACCCCCAGAATCCACTGAGGTCCCCTGAGGCACCCCTGATGCCCCTTTAGACGCCTCTGAGAACCCATAAAGTGCTTATGGTACCCACTGGAACCCCTCTGGTACCCTCTGATGCCCACGGGGACCCTCTGAAACATTCATGAGATTCCTTGAAGCGCTTTTGAGACCCATGAAGCACCCTTGAGACTCCCTTGGAATCCCCATAAAACATATTGGAACCCTCTGAAATGCCATCGAAACCCCTGGAACCCTCTTTAAATCTGGAAACCACTGCCACACCCCTGAGATCCCCTGGATCATCCTGGAACACCCCTGAAACCACATGAGACCCCCTGGAATCGCCACAAAACCTCTTGGAACCTCCTGAAACTCGAACTTGCTGTTCAATATCACCATAAGGAGAGCTGGCGCAGAAAGTCATGGTACCATCGTCATATCGCTCTTACATATCGTGGACAATACGGTTGCATTTCAATATTCTATCAGGAATTCTTCCAGATGTTCCTCTTGAGATTCCACCTAGAAATTTACCATGAGGTTCTGTAAAGATTCCATCTGGATTTCCTCCAGAGACGCTATCCGCAATTCTTTCAGAAAATCTTCTAGGAATTCATCTGGAGATTTTTCATAAAATTCTATCACAAAATCCTCTAGATATTCTTTAAGAAGAATTTCTTCAGATGTTCTTCCAGGAATTCTTCAAGAGGTTTCTACAGAGGTTTTTTTTTGTTTGTCGTTCCTTGATCCATCCAGAAATTCCATCAAGGAGCTCCTTCTCGAAGTGCTCCAGCAATTCTTTACAGGTTGCTTTCGGGATTTTTCCATCAATACTTCTGGGAACTTATCTTGAGATTTTTTTTTTTTTGAGAATTTCACCAGATTTTCTCAAGGAATTCCTTAAGAGTTTCCTTCAACAAATGCTTCACATAATCTTCCAGAAACTAATCCAAGTATTCTAACAGGAGATCTCGCAGCTATATCCAGTGTTTGTTCAGAGATTTTCTTTCCATGAATTTATCCAGAGATCTGACTAGTAGTTATTAATGGAGTTTTTCTATAGTGATTTCACCAAGCATCCCAGGTAGCAATTTGATGCTGTACACACGTTTCTCCAACTATTTTAAATCAGCCTTCATTTGAACAAAAGCTGAGAAAAAGAGTTGCAATCCTTTATTCAGCTCCTAAACATCTAATTTTAGTGATTTATTCTATCTTTAGCTGATTCGAGGTTCAATGGAAGGCTGATTTAAGACTTAATACCTATGCTTAATAAAAAAACCCAGATTAATCCACCTAGTGGTGATAGTGCCTTTCTCGTCGAATATGTACTCATAAACTTTTCTTCGATGTTAGCCAAAATGTTCCTGAATCCTGAAAACACTTTACACTAGCAACAATTTTAACAAAGCCATCATCGATTTTCGAAACTTATTGATGATACATATTCCGATAATATGTTCAACAACAAAACAGAGCAGTAAAAAGATCAGACCTCTCAGTTGACTGCTTGACCACCTTAACCCTAGTCGTGTATTGGGGTCATTGTGACTCCATTCCATCCACTACGGCAGCGGGGTGAGCGTCAGCTAATGCTTGAAGAAGGTAAACTTTATTCACAATCACAGATCACTTTGTGATCTTCGCCAATGTTTATTTCAGCACACTTTAGGCTATATTTTATTATCATTGATAACACGATTCATGTAAAATTTGACCTTCCTACGAGGAAAATGCAGAAAACGTAGATTTTCCATTCAAATTTCAATCGCAATGAGAAGAGTGAGGGCTCAACCAGCCGCACCCAAATTGTGAGCAGTAATTTTAGAAGCATAAGGAGATTGGAGATTGAAAAATTGTATAAGGTTGATGCGATTAAATTATATTTTTATATAAAACGTTGACCCATCCTACTATACATTTACACCGCAGGAATCTGAAATGGTGTGATTTGAAGAGATCGCTTTGGTCACGATTTCGTTCTCTCACATATATGAAGACTTTGATCATTTCTTCATTTATAATCTTACCCAACGTTTACATGCTATCAAAAAAGCCACAATTTGATTTATCGCTTTGACATTTATTTTGTTAACCTTTATAAATCCGCTATTTGATGTGCAGCTTGCATGGGTTTTGTTAAATTTTACGTTTGACTACTTCCGGCGGGACACCTGGAACTGATTCCGGTTGTCTCAAATATGGTCTTAGACTATGTTTTTGTCAACTGTTCATCACGTGACCTGAAAAGCCAGAAATTGATGTGATTTGAAACTATTTTCTTGCTAACCGTTCGGCAAATTTTTGAAAATGCCGCGATTTTATGTATCGCATGCATGGTTTTGGTTCACTTCTATCAAATCACACCCGCAACCGATTCCGAACTACTGTGGCCTGAGACTATTTTCTTGTTGACCGTTCATCAGATTATCAAAAACGCCGCTATGGTTTAGTTCCTTTCTATATTTTACCACTTCCGACGCGTTACTGGTCTTGTCACCAGTTCTGGAACACTACCGGTTCTTCCAAATACGGTCTGAGATTATTTGTTGGTTAACGGTTTATCTTGTTACTGAATAAGTCATCGATATGTCGCATGTATTGGTTCTCTTTTACATTTGATCATTTCTGGCGGGACACCCGTAATCAGTTCCGTAACACACTGATAGGGCTTGCGTCTATTTTCTTGCAACTGTTTATCATGTTACCTAAAAAGCCGTGATTTGAGGTGTCGCATGCATGGGTTTGGTGTCACTTCCGGCCCGGAACCGGTTGCGAAACACTACCAATAGTCTCTTAAATAGTCTGAGCCTATTTACTTGCTAAAGTTTATTAAGTTATCAAAAAAGCCATGGGTTTGGTTCAATTTTATATTTAGCCTCTTTTGGAGGGAACTAGTTTCGGCACTAGTGACAGTCCATAATGTGGTCTTAGCCTACTTCCTCAACAACCGGTCATCAAGTTGTCAAAAAAGCCGTGATTTGATTTGCCGCATGCAAGAGTTTTGTCAACTTTTATATACGGCCACTTCCGGCGGAACACCCGGAACCGGTTCTGAAACACTACCGGTTCATATAAGGTCTGAGACTGTTTTCTTGCTGACTGCTCATCAGGTTATCGAAAATGCCGTAGTTTGATGTGCCGCATGCATGGGTTTGGATCACTTTTATATAACACCACTTCCAGCGGGACATCCGGAACCGGTTCCGATACACTGCCGGTTCAGATATGGTCTGAGTCTTTTTTTTTATGCCAACCTTTCATTAGGTTATTAAAAAAGTCGCACTTTGATATATCGCATGCATGGATTTGGTTCACTTTTATATTTGGCCACTTCCTGCGGGACTCCCGGAACCGGTTCCGGGACACTACCGGTTCATATATGGTCTGAGACTGTTTTCTTGCTGACTGTTCATCAGGTTATCCAAAATGCCGCAATTTGATGTGTCGCATGCATGGATTTGGTTCACTTCTATATTTGGCCACTTCCGACGGGACTCCCGGAACACTACCGGTTCAGATATGGTCTGAGACTGTTTTCTTGCTGACTGTTCATCAGGTTATCCAAAATGCCGCAATTTGATGTATCGCATGCATGGATTTGGTTCACTTTTATATTTGACCACTTCCGGCGGAACTCCCGGAACCGGTTCCGGAACACTACCGGTTCAGATATGGTCTGAGACTGTTTTCTTGCTGATTGTTCATCAGGTTATCCAAAATGCCGCAATTTGATGTGTCGCATGCATGGATTTGGTTCACTTTTACATTTGGCCACTTCTGGTGGGACTCCCGGAACCGGTTCCGGAACACTACCGGTTCAGATATGGTCTGAGACTGTTTTCTTGCTGACTGTTCATCAGATTATCCAAAATGCCGCAGTTTGATGTGTCGCATGTATGTGTTTGTTACATTTTTATGTATGGCCCCTTCCAAGGGTACTGGTCCGGAACACGTAAATGGCCATAACTCCGGAACGGCTGGACCGATCCGAACCATTTTCAATAGGAAACAATGGGACCAGATTCCGCGTCGAATGAACCATCGGTCATTAAAATCGGTTGAGGTTTACTGCCAAAAAGTGATGTGAGTTTATTTGTACACACACATACACACACACATACACACACACATACACACACACATACACACACACAGACATCACCTCAATTCGTCGAGCTGAGTTGATTGGTATATGTGACTTGACCCTCCGAGCCTTCTATCAAAAAGTCGTTTTTGGAGTGAACATATAGCCTTTCCAGTACACTTAGTGTACGAGAAAGGCAAAAAAAACCCCTAATTAATCCACCTAGCGGTGATGGCGCCTTTCTCGTGCCTTCGAAAACACATTTTAACACAACTCAAGTGACATGTTGATGAATATTGCACTTTCATACGGTTTTTAATTTTTGAGCCGCCGTTTAAGATTGAAGTCCGGCAGCTTGGAAATTCTGGTCGCTATTTTTGGACTCCAGAATTCTTCCTCATACCAGATACACCCATATTGAATGGTTTTAGAGTCCAAAACTTCATTAAACAGCCACCATTTTGAATGTTGAGACGCCTTCTTTGATATTCTGGTAGCTATTTTTGAACTCCGGTTGTCTTCCCCATACCAAATAGGCCCATATTGAACGGTTTTAGAGCCTAAACCTTCATTAAACACCTGCCATCTTGAAGTTTATGCCGCCATCTTGAATTTTGAGACGCCATCTTGGATATTTTGGTAGCCATCTTGGATATTTTAATCGTCATTTTTGGACTCCAGACTTCGTCACAATACCAGATATACCCATATTGCATGGTTTTAGAGCCTAAAACTGCATTAAACAGAAGTCATTTTGAGTTTTGAGCTACCATCTTGGATTTTAGACCACCATCTTGGATACTCTGTTTGTCATTTTTGGAGTCAATATTTCTTCCCCACATCGAATATACCCATACTGCATGGTTTCAAGTCCATAAATTCCATTAATCAGTCGCCATCTTGAATTTTGAGACGCTGTTGGATACTTACCGCAGTGGACTGTATTGGGTTGGGATATGGGGCTGGCTATTGGCCGGTTTGGCGTCACCGAATGTGCTCACGTCCCCAGCCAGGTGGGAGCAGGGGTTTTGGGAACTCCTTCCCGGGATGCCCTCAGGCTGTGAAAATTTGGGAGCGATTGGTTGCGTCCCCGTATTCCACATTGCGATTGAAATTTCGACACTGATTCTTCATTGAGGCCTAACTGGCATTTTCGATTTCTCTTCATCGATCCTCTCTTTGTGTTATTACGGGAAGTGTATTAAGTTTTCCAAAGATTTTTTGGTTGAAATGCGAAGACGACGACTACATCTTGCTCTAGAAACAAAAAGAATAATAATTTGTTTTGATCAAGTTTTTAGCGAAAGAGAGAGTCGAGATCACTTTGCGGTCTTCGGCAAAGTTTTTCGGCTTATCCTAGGCTATACTTTAACGTCAATAGTTACATGGTGTTAGACAAAAGAATTCAAATTTTGAATAAAATGCAGAAAAGTACGTTTTCCCATACTACATTCCATACCAATTTCAATCGCAAGGCGGAATACAAGGACGCAACCAATCGCTTCCAAATTTTGCACAATTGTTTTGGACGCTAATACAGATTGAGATTGACAAAACTTTGTTCCGGGTTGATGCGATAAAAATTAAGTTTTCTCCATACAACGTTGACCCCCTCTAATAGACACATACAGACGTCATCTCAATTCGTCGAACTGAGTTGAATGGCATATGTGACTTGACCCTCCGAGCCTTCTATCGAAAATTGGTTTTTGGAGTGAACATATAGCCTTTCAGTACACTTCGGTGTACGAGAAAGGCAAAACAATTCTTTCGAGCTTATTTGCTTTAGTAAACTAAGTTATTTAACTAAACCAATAGATTGAAAGATCTTCTTTGGTAGAAAATTAAATAAACTTTCGAATGAGGGTTAAAAAGCTGCGATAAGTTTGACCGTTTTCAAGTAATAACCAGTTTGAGGCAAGCAAAGTTAACCCTCGAGCAGTCGCGTCTTTGACTACCTGCAGCGACACCGCGCTTACGCTGTGTACCACATGCGTGCATTTTACATGGTTCGTGTATTTAGTACACGACGCGACCGCTCCCGGGTTAAACACATGTAAAGTTCAATTACTACGTAACGGTTGAGATTTAACCATATGCGTATACATTTTTTTCACCATTTATGATCCTCTATCACTCCTTAAAAAGTTTGCATTCACCCATCGGGACCCCCCGGAACCGGTTCCGGAACACTACCGGTTCAGATATGGTCTGATACTGTTTTTCTGCTAACCGTTCATCAGGTTATCGAAAATGCCGCTGTTTGATGTGCCGCATGAATGAGTTATGTTCAATTTTATATTTGGCCACTTCCGGCGGGACACCCAGAACCGGTTCCGGAACACTACCGGTTCATATATGGTCTGATACTATTTTCCTGCTAACCGTTCATCAGATTACCAAAAATGCCGCTGTTTGATGTGTCGCATGAATGAGATATGTTCAATTTTATATTTGGCCACTTCCGGCGGGACACCCAGAACCGGTTTCGGAACACTACCGGTTCAGATATGGTCTGATACTGTGTTCCTGCTAACCGTTCATCAGGTTATCGAAAATGCCGCTGTTTGATGTGTCGCATGCATGGGTTTGGATCTCTTTTATATTTGGCCACTACCGGCGGGACATCTGGAACCGGTTCCGGAACACTAACGGTTCTGATATGTTCTGAGACTATTTTCCTGCTTACCGTTCATCAGATGATCGAAAATGCCGTGGTTTGATATGTCGCATGCATGGGTTTGTTGCATTTTCATGTCTGGCCCCTCCCAGGGGTACCGGTCTGGAACACCTAAATGGCCATAACTCCGGAACGGCTGGACCGATCTGAACCATTTTCAATAGGAAACAATGGGACTATATGCCGCGTCGAATGAACCA
This sequence comes from Aedes albopictus, assembly GCF_035046485.1. Lineage (NCBI taxonomy): Eukaryota > Metazoa > Arthropoda > Insecta > Diptera > Culicidae > Aedes > Aedes albopictus. Next base: position 71,162,034 of record NC_085136.1, on the reverse strand, counting down.
TCGGTCATTAAAATCGGTTGAGGTTTACTGCCAAAAAGTGATGTGAGTTTTTTGTACACACACATACACACATACACACACACGCACACACACACACACATACACACATACACACATACACACACACAGACATCACCTCAATTCGTCGAGCTGAGTCGATTGGTATATGTGACTCGACTCTCCGGGCCTTCTATCAAAAAGTCATTTTTGGAGTGAACATATAGCCTTTCCAGTACACTTAGTGTACGAGAAAGGCAAAAACACTTTTCTGAGCCGATTTTGACCATTAGCGGCTTCTATATCCAAAAGAGATGTTTCAGAATGTATAAATTAATCTGTTGGAAAACTGGGAATTGAACTCGGACCTCCTGATTTAGGTTCTAAGGCAGTGGTCCTCAGGCGTACGCTCTACGCGGGCCACAATTGAATTTCACAAGAAGGCTGCGGGCCGCAAGGCATTTAAACATTTATTTTGATAAAATTTTAATAGAAGATTTACCTCCTACGTACAAGTCATCCTTTATATTCATCAGAATAATGTTTTAGAGTCAAAATATATGACTTTTTATATTTTTTGGGCATAATAATTTTGTAGATAATAGTTATTTATGTAAAGAGATGCAAAAAGTTGATTTTTTCAGCACGAGTCGTACATTTTTCCAACAAGGCTTGCCGAGTTGGACAAATACGAAGAGTGCTGAAAAAATCGAGTTTTGCAGCGAGTTCCATACAAAATTTTATGCAATGATTTTTCATTACACAACTCATTTGGGTTGCATAATGTTCATAATGCAACCCAAATGAGTTGCATTATGAACATTATGCAACTATTTTTCATTATGCAACTCATTTCAGTTGCATAATGAGTCAGTTCGGAAAAAAATGCCCTTATGATACCAAAATGAGTTATATAAAATAGAAATTATGATACTGAATTGCATAAAAAATATTTTTAAAGTTAACTATACTGATTTAAAATAACTTTTTGTTTATTTGTATCTTTTGCTTGGGAATTAATACTTTACTTCTTAAAAGGACTTTGATAAAAGTGTCTGCTTTTAGTTTTTGAAATTTTCCAATATATTCGAAAATCACATCGCGGGCCGCACTAAACCTTCTCGAGGGCCGCATGCGGCCCGCGGGCCGCAGTTTGGTGACCACTGTTCTAAGGTGAGTGACTCCTTAGAACCTAAACCATACACACTCGTATACATATCCACGAAAACAAGAGCATTACTTGTTGTGTCTGAATAGTCAAGAACATAAGTTGAACTAAGTCTGTATTGAGACTTAAGAAGTGATGTGGACTTCGCGAAAATCATGATTGGGTCAGCTGATTATTTCATTAAAGGTTGAACATCAAGTGATTAATTCTGCATGTTGGTGTATGTTTTAAAGCTGGTTACCCAGATGAATAATATTCTATTCAACTTGATATTCAGCCATCTATCAAAGAGGTTGAACAAGCCATACTTCAGACCAAATTTCAGCTATCATTGTGTTCAGCCATTGACCCCATTAACCAGCCATTGTTCAGCTAATACTCTCACTGTCCAGCATTCATTGTTACTTGGGATGACTCTCGAAGTTCCTCTAGAGATTTCTCCTAAGATACTTTGGATTTCTGAAATATCTTCCCAAGAAACAGAGATAGCTGGATAACAGTCTCTTAAGCTGAAGTTTGCCTAAAATTTGTTAAATCATACTGTAATTCCTGAATGTGTTCCTGAAATAGCGACTGAAAATTCTGCCTAAAATCTGCTAGAGTATCTATCTGAATTTCTGGAGTATTTTTCGAAAATTCCCTTGAGCAACTTTTCAATGACTTATTGGAGCAACCACGGGAGACTCACTAGATGAGTTGAGAGATTCATTCAGGAGTTCTTCTACAGCTCCTGAAGGAATCTATTAATACTTTCTGAAAGAAATCTCTCAAGAAGCACGAAAGAAATTTCGGATGATATATCTGCTTTTCTCAAATGAAAACTGTGAAATAAGTACCTTTGCAGAAATTTTTGGAGTAAGATTTAGAGAAGTTTCTGGAGAAGTTAATGGTGCAATTTTTGTTAGAGTACACGGGTAAATCTCTGGAGTAGATCCCGATAAATTCACTGGGGAAATTCATGAACCAATCACTGAAAGAATTCTTGGTCGGGCGTTCAAAAAAACTTGAGGAAATCTCTGAAGTAATGCCTTTTAATCCTAGAAGAATCTGTAGAGAAATTGCTCGAATTTGTGGAGGAATTGCAGATGGAGCTAGAGAAAAAGTTTCTGGAAGGATACGTTAGAAGATGACAGTAGGGAAATTTTGAGTATTCCTGGAAAAAAATAAGCAATTCTTGAAGGAAACTCTGCAAAAACTCGTGGATGGTGAAGAGGATATTAGAGAACTTTAGGTGTAATTTTTGAAAGAAGAATTTTTTATTAGAATTTCTGTAAAAAATCCTCCATCTCTGGAGGGAGTCGTGCAGAAATTCCTGATGGAATCTTTGGACAAAAACTCCTGTAGGACTTCGTGGAGGAGTTATTGGAGAACCTGGAGTTATTCTGGAGCAACCTCCTGAGGAATGTCTGGAGGAGAATCTTTGAAGTAGCATCTAGAGGAGTTCCAGGAGAAATCTTGAGAATAGTTCACAGAAGAATATCTTTAGAAGTTTTAGTTAAATCGCCGTTTCTCTGTTTCTCCGAATCTGAATTCTGAAAAAAAAAATCCTGGAGCAATCTGTGGAAAAATCCCGAAAGACTCCGTGGTGAAAATTTTGGAGGAATTCTTGAGTAATGACAAAATATCTAAACAAATTTATTGAAGATTGATCGAAACTCCTAGAAACTTATCACGTGAAGAGTCTAGAAGGACTAATGAAAGAATCTTTGAGGATCTAGAAAAATATTTGCTAAAATTTGTAGAGGAATGCATATTAGCATGAACATGAGCACATTCAATACGGCAACAAATTCAAGAGCTTCTTGAAGGCGAAGAAACGTGGTTACTAGAGGGATTTCGTCAATTCCCTCAACCGGGGTTGATTATTAAAGGGTTATGTTTTCGTTCACAATCGGTGTGTGATACAGACTTTTATTATCACTGCTTCGGTGAGCTCATTCCATGCTATTATTATCACCAATTCTGACTTAATGCAATACGCCAACTGTAGATCATTTTATAGCGACAACGCCGCAATGCATTAAAGCGCATGCTTGCTTCGAAAAAGCTCACCACTCCCGCTTGCATTATACCAGTTCTGGCTGGTATAAATTATGGCACCCTGCTCTGGCCATGCTCTGGGACAGCTTGCGTGTTTCCTTACACGGAGAAACTGAAAAACTCAAAATTAGGTACTTTTAAACTCAATTTTGAGTTCTTTTTCATCTCCCTTTTCATACGCTCTTTCTATTGTTGTCAGAGAGTAAAGAGAGAAACAACCCAACTTTTGCAGTTGAGTGCGTCAAGCCAACACTGAGTTTCTAGCACAGTACTCAAATTTGAGTAAATACAACCTAGTCGAAATTTCAGTTGGGTTAAAAAAACTTGAAATTAGGTATTTTTGTCTCATGAAAGCAAGCGGGAACAACCCAACATAAACATCGATTCCATCAACTCAAAATTGGCTTGACGCACGCAACCCCGAAGTTGGGTGGAAAGAACTCACTTTTGGGTAGTTTCGTCTCTCCGTGTATGGCTCTTTCGAAGTAAGGAATAATTCAGGCAAAAAGCACGTTTTTACATTTGAAAATAAATCATTTTATTAACACTATAAAATTGTATTTTTGGTTTGTTTTTTACTCCTAACCCTAGCGCAAATGATTTGAAAACTATAAACATGATAAAGCATAAACGACAATAATTTATTGTAAGTGTAGAAGTAGATCTGTAGAAGAAAATAGTACGCTAGCTTTTGTAGAATGTAAATTTAAAGGTTTTAAACTGTTGTTCAACATTATTCGTTTGCTCCAACACTTGGAAACAAAAAAACTTCACCTTTAATATAAGGGTGAAGAAGGTATTGCCACTATTGTCACTTATACCCGACGATAACGTCATAGTCGTGCAATCTAATAAAACGAATGAAACCTTCGAGCAAACTATTTACAACACTAGGATTTCCATCCATTCAAGTTCGGGATGTGATGTGATGTGATGTGATGCGTAACGTTCTTTGGATCTATTTACAACATACCTACTTAAACCTAGTAGGAAAATTTTACACAGAAGCCTCCTGCGCTTTATGGAGATGGATTCTCCGGAAAGTCCGGCAAAGTCCAACTCCAGCGTGGAAGACTCCTTCTATTTGGCGACGAGAACACTGATATTGCGGTACTTAACCTAGGCCTAGTGGTTACTTAACGGTGCTAAAAGGGTTGTGAAGGGGTTTTAGGGGGATTCTTGAAGGAGATATGTACAAATGGTTTTCTGGAAAATTTTGCTAGAGTCAGTTCGGAGAGTCGGTCACTTAATAGGCTAGCTGTTTGGTAGTTAATCGCTTCTTTGGAATGTAAGTTAAGGGTTGTCGACTTCTTGAACTTCGAGAAGAGATTCACAAAACCGATCTGCTCTGGTCGTCCTCACCGGATCCTGCTGCGATCGGAAGATGTTCGCTGTTAATACTAGTTTCGTTAGTCTCCACGGTAGACTGCGCCACCGTCTCGCTGTAGTCTACACCACCGTCGAAGGTCGTCGGAGGTTCGTCTTCGCTCGGGGGAAGCTTCACGGTGAGAATCGAGTTCATCGGAAGCAGCGCTTCCAAGCTGGAGCAGTCGTCCGGATTGTGGGACGAGGACGCCCCGGTCGGAGTAACCACCGCCGGAAGCGTACTGACGTTGCTCACCGTAGACGAATTGGAGAACGTCCGGCCTTTGATACTGTTGCTGGAGTGCTGCCTCAGGAGGATCTCGTTGATCGGGATCTCGTACCCGTTGTCGGTGGGCATGACCTGGTTCTGCTGCGGCGAAGCCGGAGGCAAGCCCACGGTCAGCGGGACGTCCTCACCCGTCGAACACTTGCTGTTCTGACATTGGCTGTCGTCGTAGACCAGCTCCAGGTACTTGGGGATCGTCGTGGTCATCACGGTGGCCCCGCTGCCGCCACTCGACGAAGTCGGTGGAGTTATGATGAACCCGCCACCACTGCCACTGTTCCCGACGAACTTTATATCTGTTTGCGAGTGTAGAAGGATACAGAGTTAGTTGAAGGCGAACGACAGCTGTTCGACAGCTGTGGGAGCTCATGAAATGAATCTTTGACTATGTACCTGCCATGAACGGGTTGTGATTGATGTCGGAAAGCAGATAGGATCGGTTAAACACCGCACCTGGAATGCGCCAACGAGAGATAGAAGGGGAGAGAGAGCAAAGCGAATCGTTGGATTAGTGTGATGCGTTCGGAGAGCGCGCGTGATGAGATCGTGGCGGATGAGAGTTAGTGGGTGATCGAGCGGCGGGGATCGCGATGGACTTACCGTTTTGAACCTTGCAAGGGAACTGGGATGTGATTTTGATCGAGTCGCTGGTTTCTTCCTTGAGATTTTTCAGGACTTCCAGTAGGTAGCGGAAGGTCGGCCGATCATCCGGAGAATAGCTCCAGCACTTGAGCATCAGGTCATACCTGTAAGATGGGTGAACGGTTAAGATCTGAGGGATTACTCCCGGATATTCAGGAGAATTTCCCCCTGGAAATTCCGGAGAATTTACCCTTGGAAATTCCGGAGAATTTCCCTTGGAAATTCCGGAGAATTTCTCTTGGAAATTCCGGATAATTCCCCCTGGAAATTCCGGATAATTCCCCCTGGAAATTCCGGAGAATTTCCCTTGGAAATTCCGGAGAATTTCCCTTGGAAATTCCGGAGAATTTCCCTTGGAAATTCCGGAGAATTTCCCTGGAAATTCCGGAGATTTTCCCCTGGAAATTCCGGAGATTTTCCCCTGGAAATTCCGGAGATTTTCCCCTGGAAATTCCGGAGAATTTCCCCTGGAAATTCCGGAGAATTTCCCCTGGAAATTCCGGAGAATTTCCCCTGGAAATTCCGGAGAATTTCCCCTGGAAATTCCGGAGAATTTCCCCTGGAAATTCCGGAGAATTTCCCCTGGAAATTCCGGAGAATTTCCCCTGGAAATTCCGGAGAATTTCCCCTGGAAATTCCGGAGAATTTCCCCTGGAAATTCCGGAGAATTTCCCCTGGAAATTCCGGAGAATTTCCCCTGGAAATTCCGGAGAATTTCCCCTGGAAATTCCGGAGAATTTCCCCTGGAAATTCCGGAGAATTTCCCCTGGAAATTCCGGAGAATTTCCCCTGGAAATTCCGGAGAATTTCCCCTGGAAATTCCGGAGAATTTCACCTGGAAATTCCGGAGAATTTCCCCTGGAAATTCCGGAGAATTTCCCCTGGAAATTCCGGAGAATTTCCCCTGGAAATTCCGGAGAATTTCCCCTGGAAATTCCGGAGAATTTCCCCTGGAAATTCCGGAGAATTTCCCCTGGAAATTCCGGAGAATTTCTCCTGGAAATTCCGGAGAATTTCCCCTGGAAATTCCGGAGAATTTCCCCTGGAAATTCCGGAGAATTTCCCCTGGAAATTCCGGAGAATTTCCCCTGGAAATTCCGGAGAATTTCCCCTGGAAATTCCGGAGAATTTCCCCTGGAAATTCCGGAGAATTTCTCCTGGAAATTCCGGAGAATTTCCCCTGGAAATTCCGGAGAATTTCCCCTGTAAATTCCGGAGAATTTTCCCTGGAAATTCCGAAGAATTTCCCCTGGAAATTCCGAAGAATTTCCCCTGGAAATTCCGAAGAATTTCCCCTGGAAATTCCAGAGAATTTCCCTTGGAAATTCCAGAGAATTTCCCTTGGAAATTCCAGAGAATTTCTCTTGGAAATTCCAGAGAATTTCCCTTGGAAATTCCAGAGAATTTCCCTTGGAAATTCCAGAGAATTTCCCTTGGAAATTCCGGAGAATTTCCCTTGGAAATTCCGGAGAATTTCCTTTGGAAATTCCGGAGAATTTCGCTTGGAAATTCCGGAGAATTTCCCTTGGAAATTCCGGAGAATTTCCCTTGGAAATTCCGGAGAATTTCCCTTGGAAATTCCGGAGAATTTCCCTTGGAAATTCCGGAGAATTTCCCTTGGAAATTCCGGAGAATTTCCCTTGGAAATTCCGGAGAATTTCCCTTGGAAATTGCGGAGAATTTCCCTTGGAAATTCCGGAGAATTTCCCTTGGAAATTCCGGAGAATTTCCCTTGGAAATTTCGGAGAATTTCCCTTGGAAATTTCGGAGAATTTCCCTTGGAAATTTCGGAGAATTTTCCTTGGAAATTTCGGAGAATTTCCCTTGGAAATTCCGGAGAATTTCACTTGGAAATTCCGGAGAATTTTCCCTGAAAATTCCGGAGAATTTCCCCTGATTTCCGAAGATTTTTTCTTGGAAACTTTGGAGAATAGTACTCACAGTTTATCTGGGCAGTCCTGTGGTCGACCGAGTCGACCACCATCCCGTACGTAATGCAGCACTTCGACGTTGTTCCTCGCCGGGTAAGGCTGCTGTCCAAGGGTCATGATCTCCCATAGCAGTACTCCGAACGCCCAAATGTCCGACTGCGACGTGAACACCCCATCCACCAAGCTCTCCGGAGACATCCACCTTACAGGCAGAAGTCCTTCACCCTCTTTCCGGTAGTAGTCGTTCTTGTAGATATCCCTGGCCAGTCCGAAGTCTCCGATCTTGACCACTCGCTCCTTCGGATCCATGGAGGACACCAAGCAGTTTCGGCAGGCCAGATCCCGGTGGACAAAGTGCATCTCCTCCAGATAGCGGCAACCCGTCGCCACGTCCACGCACATCGAAATCAGATCCAAGAGGGTCAGCGATGAAGGGATTCCAGGCGTTGGTCGGTTTGAGCGCAGGTAACTTAGCAGGTCACCTCCCTGCATCAGCTCCATGATGATGTACAGCGAGTCCAGATCCAGACAGACTCCTATCAGCTTCAGAATGTGCCTGTGCTTGAAGTTGCTCATCAGGTGAGCTTCCTGCAGGAACTCGGCTTTCTCCTGCTCGGTGGCTCCCTTCCGTAGCGTCTGCGAAAGAGGGTATCGTTAACTCATACTGTAGTGTAGTGATCTTGGATCAAACTTACCTTGATCGCAACTCGTGTCTCTGCTTCGCCTCCAACTCCCTTGACGATACCTTCGTAGACTTCTCCGAATGCTCCACTACCCAGGAACGGCGAACTGGTCATCGAGATCTGCAACGAAACGTATCGTTAGAATAGCTGACAAGCCTAAGCCACAACCTGGAAACCAACCTGTTCCCGACGGATCTGCGGCAGCAGCGCGATCTCCGAGTCCGTCAGCGGGCTCGAGCTGTACAGGATGTTGTTGCTGTGAATGAAATTGCCTCGGCGTGGCAGCTCGCGAAGGTTCGCCAGCTCCACATCTGGAATGCGAGTAGTGGTTGCATCGATTAGAATTTTCTTTTTAAGCTCGGCCCGACGGCACGCTGCAAAGGAGAAACACAATGGAAATAACACACATGAGGGCATGAGTGACGGTGAAACGGAACGACGGATGGCGGCAATGGAACGAACGATGGCGATGCTGAAGGCGGCACAATACTCACCAAAGACGCAGATCAGTACGAAGAACACTATGACGATCGCGCAAATGCTCACCACCACGATCATCAGGTAGCTACCGGTTTGGCTGGAGAGCAGCGGTTCGCTGATGGGATCGCTCTCACCGCTGAATGGACCCCAGCCGCAAGAGTTGCGGGCGCGGACTCGGAACTTGTTCTTGTGGAAAGTCAACTTCTCCGGAATGATCCAGTAGACGTCGGTTCCGTTGTACACCAGGTCCCAACGTTCGTCGAAGGTCACGTACTCTTGGCTGTCCGTGGTAATGACGTCCATGCGCGTCGGAATCGTGTTATTCATCTCCTCGGAGTCGTCGTCTTCTTCCAGTTGTTCAACGCTGCGTTCGACCCTATTTGTATTACGAGGTGATCGCACCAGAGCTTCCAGGGCGTACTCCAGAATGACGGCTCCGTTGTCCTTTGCTGGTTCCCAGGACACTTTGTAGATGTCCTGGCGAAGTTGTGTCACGATCGGACGACCCGGAGAACTGGGATGATCCGCGTCGGTTTCGTAGACGAACCGTGCATCGGGAGGCCACACGTACGGATCCTGACGGTTCGGGTAGAACAGCAGCACGATGAAGCGGTACTGGGTCTTCGGTTGTAGGCCGGTCACTTTGAATTCGTCGTTCTCGGGGGTGGTTTCGTTGACCCCCGTTTCGAAGATCGTCACCCAGGACTTGCTGCCGACGGCCGAATACTGGATCTTGTACCTGTTTGGGAGAATGAACATCGTGAACAACTGAAGTCCTGTGAAGCCTGAGTAACAGAACTTACCGGAAAATGTGTTGATGTGGCACCCAGCTTATACTCAGCTCCGTGGACGAGTTGTACACCAGGTGGATATCGTCCGGCTCCGGGAAGGTAACGATCTTCGTCTGATCGCTCACGGTAAACATCGTATCGGTGGAGTACGCTTGTACCCAGATGACGTACGCGTGGTTCGGTTGCAAGCGAGTGAGATTGATCGTGACGTTACCCTGTAGGTCGTTGTAGTCTGCAATCAGAGGGAAAATCAACGCTCAGCCGAACTGTGCCGAGATCCGAGCAAAACTTACCTCCGATCACCCGCTGCTGCTTGTTCTTCACCCCGTCGTGGATGTTCTCCGTCTGCCAGTGGATCTCGTACCAGACGCGATCGCTGTTCTTCACCGCCGACAGTGTCCAATGCACGATGGCTTCCGTTGGGCTGATAGCCTCCGCGTAGACGTTCTCCGGCTTGGAAGGAGCTCCCGCAGCCGTACTGAACACCGTGGTCGAACCCATCCGAGGGCTGTCCAGCTCGGCAACCTCTTTGTAGTGCTCCTGGTAGTAGTTGATCAACATCACCTGGAATTTGTACTTGGTGAAGGGCTTCAACCCTTCGATGGTCTTGCTGCGATCGTAGGAACTGACTTGGAGGCAACTTCTGGGACTGCAGTCGATCGTCCCATTGAGGTTCTTCTCGCTTAATTCCTCGTAGAAGATCACGTACCGGATTCCACTGGGCTGAGTGGAACAGTTCGGGTAGACTTCCGCTTTCGGCAGCAGCAAAGTCAACGAGTTCTCCGTACGCTGCAGCAGATTAGCCTGATAGTCCTGATCTTTCTGCAGTGGAATCAAGCAACGCCGCTCCGGGAAGTACTGCAGCTGTAAGGGGAGCAGTGTCCGTGCGTAAGGGATCGCAATTGTTTTCTGATCTCCGGTTTCATCCATCCGTACGATCGTGTCGTTGCCGTCTAACCAGTAGAAGTGATCGCTGTCCTTGGCGATGCTCGTCATGTTCGGATAGTACTCCAACCCGAAGTTCACACAGGTCCTGTTGGTCAATCCGACGTAACGGAGACCGGTCTCACCCCAAAACAGCTTGGCCTCTTCACTGACCGAGGTCTGCAGCGTTAGCATCGGATGCACCGTAATGCCGGCCGTCCTATTGGGACATTCCTCGAAGCTATCGTCGAAAAACTCTCTCGTCCTGTTCTCATTGAAGCTGTGCATGAAGATCACGTTTTCCGGCACTTGCTCCACCCAGAACAGCTTCCGATCGAAAGGCGACACGACTAAGTTACTGATATACCCAGCCCTGTGCTCGATCTTCTCCAGGTGGACTCCTTCGTGCTCGAACCGGCTCAAATCGAACGCGAAGATCGCGCTTCCGATCAGCTCCCGCTGCGACCAATACAGTATCCGTTGGATCCAGTCTACGGTCAAAGCTGTCACCGCTCCGCTGATCGAGTACAGTTTCAGCTTCGTCAACCCATCGTACTGGAAGAGCTCGTTGTTCTCATCGACCCAAAACAGCTTCCGCTCCCGAGCCAACCGAGCCAGGAACCTAACCGGCGTCGATGTCCCCACCAAGTACGTCCAGTTCTTCGTATCGAAGTCCATCCGAATGATGTGATCTCTGGTTCCGATGAGTGCCTGAGGCACTGGATGATCCTCCCCGGTGTCCACCGCCCGCACCGGAGTCATTTCGCTGTCCCGGGCGGTCGTAGCCGCCTGTACCCGGAAGAAGTAGGTGACGTTGAGCAGCAGATCCCGGACGATCTTCTCCGTCCCGTTGATTCGGTCGCCCAGGAGGACATGGTTGGCGACGCCGTCCTCTTCGTACCAGCAGTGCACCTTGTAGGCGATGATGGGACCGTTGGGAGTCTCCGGCGGGGACCACCGGAAGATGGCTTCGATGTTGTGCGTGTCCATGATCGGATCGATGAAGTGCCGCACGTAGACACGGGGGCGCGTCGGTTGAGAAGGTTTGCCTGAAGGGCTGAAGAGGCGCGCGGAGGAAGATGGGGAGGATCGCCAGTACGTGAAGGCACTGATGGTGACGTTGATCTCCGTGTGCGGAGTGATGTGGTTAGCTCCGGAGATGACGAAGGGGTGGATGGGTTTGGACAGTTCGAGGATCTCTTCTTGACGGCCGGCGACTTTGATCGTGAGCTTGTAGAACACTTTGCCGTAGTCTACGTTGGAGACGGGATCCCACACGATCTGGAACTTCTTCCAGGTGCCGTGGATGCGGATGGAGCTGTCGTTGACCTGAGCGGGCAGGACGTTGATCTTGCGGTTGTCCTCCGGGTAGACGTGATGAGCTGGATCGATGATGGCGAAGGCACGTGTCCCGTTGAGCTTCTGGTTCTTGATGTGGGCGAGGTTCTCCGCTTGGAGGTCTCCTACGACGATCTCGTCTTTTTGTAGCCACAGCAGGCGATCGCTGAAGTGTGTTAGAGGGCCTACGGAGTGTTGATCGGACAGGACGGCTATGGTGGAGATGGCTTTGGGTGATCCCGTTCCAGCCATGTTTGCGCTGAACACCTCCAAGTTGTTCATAGCTCGCACGATCCAGTAAACCTTCTTGCTGTCCATGTCCAACGTCATCCCTATGACCTCCTTCCCGGCGAACCGATTATTCTCCATGTAATAGCTGTGTCTGTCCTTTCCGTTCAAGCGGAACGCTTCCACCACGTAAGCAGTGAAGTGGTATATGAACCCTCTCAGCGCGTCGAACTTGATCGAGCGTACGTTGTTAACGTTATGAATCAGCTCCGGCTGCTCCCCGTGCAAGCTACTCCGCATGATCATCTGCTGCGAAGGATTATAATAGTACAACCTCCGTCCGATCCAATCCACTGCCACGCACTCCACGGACTCCATTTCCCGTAACTTGGTCACACCGCCCTCACTCTGATTGTAGAACATCAACGTCGAACTGCTGACAACGTACAGAATGTTCTCAAACCACCCGATATCCGTAACCTCTCCATCTTCCAGTTCCGATCGCCCAATCAGCGTCTCCACACTGTCCCCGATAACGTCACTTCGCAGGATGCCCTCGCTACTGGACCACACCAGATGGCGATTGTGCGTGTCCTTCAGCGTCCGCACCCGAAACTCGGAACTCCACGGTCCCTGACCGGCATCCGTGTAGGCCGCCGCCTTGATCAGGTACTCCTGCCCCGGACTAACCAGCGCCAGCTCCTCCGAGATGAACGTCGTCCCGTTGATGTTCCGTATCTTCTTGCCGTCGATCACCTCCAGCACGTAGCGCCACTCCTGCCACGCTCCCTTACCCTTGATACCGAGGAGATGCGGAACGTTCCAGAAGATCTTGATTTTGCTGTTGGTGAGGAGGGCTTGAACGTTTCTCGGAGGGTTGACGGGAGTCGGAACGGGTTGAGCGGACGAAAGGTTCACATAGATGCTGAGGTAGGTGATGTTGGTTTCGATCGAGATCGTGTTGTGGTAGTACCGGTCGTACGTTTTGTGGTGATCCTCGACGAACACGTCCTTGCCGTTGGTCCAGTAGAACAGGCCGTTGACGAGGACGATCGACTTGACCTTGCCGAAGCGAGCCTGCTCCGTGTTCTTGCGGATGTCCTCGGTGATGGAGCCGTCGAGGGAGATCGAGAGGACCGTGTTGTTGGTTTGGTCGGAAACCAGGACGCGGAAGTTGGCGTGGTTGATCGTGAAGGCACCGAGGTTGTGAAGGTTGTTCAAGCGGTGAGGACTGATTTCGTGTTTGACGCCGTTGGAGATGTCGCCGAGGTCCAGGCGGAATAGACCGGCGTCCTTGCCGAAGCCGCTGATCACCCAGAAGAGGTAGCCGTTGAAGGGGTCCACCTCGAAGTGGGCGGGTTCGCTCTGAAGGCCGGCGTAGGCGACGGTCATGCGATCGCCGTTCAGGTCGCACCGGGAGATCTGCCACATGTCGGTGGCTTTGACGTAGCCAAGGATGTAGAGGTGGTCGTTCAGCCAGTCTATGGAGAGGAGCGTTGGGCGGAAGTTATGGCCCGCGTCCGGGTTGAAAATGGCGGTTCGGTTGCGCTCGGCTGCTTTCAGGGGAGTTTTGTAGATGTAGCCGGCGTCATCGGAGATGAAGATGAGGTTGCGGCGGATGTGGATAGCGGTGCCTCGGATTACGTGCACTTTGCTACGGTAGAAGTAGGAAGGCCTGTCGGTGAACATGTTGGAGCTTTGTAAGAGGACAGAGCGGTCAGCGCACAGTATGAGGGTGGGGTTGATGGCTTCCTCCTGGTCCGGAGGTTGGGGTAGTGTTTTGACGAAGGTCGTTGAGCGAGGACCTTCGCCTTCGGGGTTGCGCATGGATACCGATACGGAGTAGTTGCGCTCGGGTTTGAGCTTCTCGTAAATGTAGTAGCGAGACGTGTTGGACTCGGGGATGTCCTGAGGGAGAAGATTGAAGGGCGTGGTTAGAGAGGTCGTGGGTTACAAGTGAGCTGGGGGTTAGTTTTGTTAAAGTGACAGAGAAATGCGAGAGCATGCATGAGCGGGTGCTGTTAGTGAGGCTGAGCAACGCAGAGAAGCAGACGGGGTGCCATTGCGAAGAGGCAGTGCAAAGAGAAGCGGGACAGAGAAAAAGATCAAACACAGCAGCGTAAGGGGGCTTGGTTGAACCTTGAGGGCACTGTAGTCTTCGGAATCGAGATCTGTTATCTGGAGCACGTATGAGAGGATGGGACCGTTCGGGAACGGTCCGGGTTCCCATGAGATGGATATTCGTGAATGATCTACCGCTACGGCTCGTACAATTTTCGGCTCCGACGTCGGAACTCCCTGCGGAAGTGTCAGGATGATGACGCTCTGCTCCGAGATGAGGGCGTCGTCGCGGTTCGGTGACAGGATCAAGGCTACCCGGAACTGAAAAGAGAGAGAATCGTGTGAGAGATCAAGCGGCGTATTGAGGGTTATGAGAGGTCCTACCCGATACTTGGTGTACGGCTGCAGGTTGTCCACCCGAATGGTGGAGTTGTCGCCCATGCTCTGGTTCCGGCAGAACTTCCAGTCTCCGGCGACTTCCTCGTAACGCCACTGCACTAGGTAGCTCCGAGGGGCGTGATCCTTGTGCCGCGAGAGCTGTACCAGACGGTCGGGGATCTTCCACTCCAGCGACAGCGAAGTAGCTGTCAAACTGTCGGCCACCAGCGCTGGCGCCGGCGGTGACCCGATCTCCGACTTGAGCCACTTGAAGTACCGTTGTAACGCATCGTTACACCCCATAACGCAGTACAGCTCCTTCGGCTCGAAGAGCTCTTGATCAGTCTTGTTCTAGGGTAAAAGCGCAAACAGAAGGTCATACGGGAGTGTTCAAGGCAAGAGGTTCGTCAACTTACGCAAACATTCTGACAGGAGGATTCCAGCGCTTTCTCCCACAGTCGACAGCCATGGCCGCACTGAAAAAAAGACGAAACAACAAAACGGTCGTTAATCCAAGTAACCCAGTTTTTCATTGACGGCCTTCAAACCCGGCTACTCGATTGATGACTTCACATATCAACAAGAGATTTGATTTAATTACTCTCCCCAAAAATAGATCGCAGTCGGCCTTGCCAAATCCCCATTCAGAAGCGAAGAGTTGATAACAACAGTTCAGCCGTCGTAATGGCAGCATAAATCTCCGAGTTAAACAATGACGAGCGAAGCTCGTCTCGTCGACGGCACTTCAACAATCTCTCTAAATCATTGTCCCCCGTTAATAGACCTAATGCGCGCTGATTGCGCACTAACTAGCAACAGTAGCAGTAGCAGTAGTAGCAGTGTCTCAATGGGCACTTCTTGTTAACGCGGCGCGGTTCAGGCCACTCCGCGGATCGGACAATTCCGGAAGGCGTAGGAGTTTGTTGGCCGCACGCGTGCCTGCGCAGTTAATCGACGCGACGACGCTTGCCTGAAGAGAGGTGCGACAATCATAGTAGACCTCAATTGATGCCAGCACGACAATGCGCATTCAAAGCCTACTGCTTCGATGGTTCGGAGACAGTTGGTTTGTTTACGTTTTGAGTTAAGATGCGAACACGGTTAAATGCAACTTTGAAGCCACCACGTGATGGAAGGTCTGGCTACTGAGGAGCAGAGAGACGTCACAATGGTTGCGTAACCATCAGAAATGCTCCCCGCCGCTTGATGACAACGAATTCGCATGGAGAACATGTGTTGCGACTATGACTCTATTCACATGTAGGAATGTTGTGCTAAGACGCCCGGCTTGAAAAGATGATCTCTCTGACGGCGGCGACGGCAACGGCGGAAGCTATTCATAAGATGCCTTTGAGAAAAATTCTCATAACGCAGTTCTAGGTCGCAAGGTTGAATGGAAATTTGCTTCTCGGAATATGAGGTTTGTCATTTGAGAATGATTTGTTCAACAATACTTAAAATTCTTTCCAAAGACAAACAGATGTCACTGTAACGACAAACTGTCACTATTTGTTTACTTCATCTATGACATGTCACCGTTAAATGTCAATTTCAGTTACACTGCACGCTCGCGTCAGAATACCCATTTTTTCATTGCTATCTCTGTCGCTCTTCAAGAGGCTCCATTTAAAAATACCCATTTATAAGTTGGGCCGCCCAACTTGAAAATGGGTATTTTTAAATGGGGCCTCTTGAAGAGCGACAGAGATAGCAATGAAAAAATGGGTATTCTGACGCGAGCGTGTGTAAGCGACTGAAGTGCATTCTGAATCAGTGCAACATGAGCATGTAGCTATCATATTTGACACAATTTTGACAGATGGCAAATGAACCTTTTGCAGTTATCTAGCATCTGCTGTTATTATTTCTTCTAATTTTATGGATGTTCAATCTTCTAAACAAAAGAACCCTTCCCAAAATTGAAATAGGAATCCAAAAGTTGCACGAACCTGTCAAAACAGCAACATGTGTCAACAACAATGGCGCGACGATACCGCACTCAAAAAATGCCCGCTATTTCGCTCGTGCAACAATTTGGTCCAGAATCTTTCACGACGAACGGCACCGCATTCTAGAGGAAAAATGACCGCAAGTTTCTAAACTGCGCGCGCACATGTTATTTATTGTTGTCATCTTCCATAGTTTGTTTTGTTTCGTTTTTTCGACCTTTCGTAGTCTGTTTATTTTGATGAAACCTATAACCTCTGATCCCATAAAAGCGGGACCTGAAAGCCGAAAACCGAAGCACGCCATGTGTTTCTCGGCTTCGGTGGTCAACGATGAAGCCAGAGGCTGCCGCACGGCTGGGAGTCACTTGCCAAATTGTCATGCCCCTTTTGTTCCCTAATTTCTCCCGCGGCTTTTTGGTTTTCTTTTGCCGGCTTCTTCTTCCAGCCAGACGCAGTGGCGTAACTAATCCTAACCTCAAGTGGTCGACGATGTTGGATGAAGAATCACAATCTTGCGAACAGAGAATTAAATTCTGTATCCATGGCTTACTGTGTGTCGGGTGGTATGGATGCACTTGAGCCTTGAAGACGTTTGCTACGATCGATTTCCCAAGTTGTAAACAAGAGTGAAATGTGACTTTTTTCCGTGGAGAAGGGAATTCCCACCATGCAGCCATGGGCAGCAAATTCACCGTGGCAGTAAATTATCGCCTTACCCCGGTTATTCGACAGTCGACACTAAATATAATTTGTACCACGCTCAATCGACATCAAAGTGTTTAAACGTCTTAACGATGTGCAACGGCTTCCGCAAGTTCTAAGTTGGGGCTATCTGACACCTAAACTGCCAAAGAATCAACGATAATACAATACTGAGTACAACAATTGTAGAAATAACGAAATTTCCTTTGATTTTGTAACAACATTCGAACGATTTATGTTCAATAACAAATCAAAAAATCAAAACAAAAACAAAACTATAGAGTAAACGAATTTCAATGAGCTAGGCGAGGGGTGTGACACTCGCTTTCCAAGACGAAATATCCCAAAAAAAAAACAAAAAAGACTATGAAACCCCATGAAACCCACAAAACTTATTCTGGGTTTTCTGGGATTTTTCGTCTTCTTTTGGGATACTTCGCATAGGGGAAACTAGTGTCGGCCCCAGGGCTGGACAGTGTTCAGGGTGACCAGTTTGTCCCAGCGGTTCGCCAGCATCCATTATTGTCAAAAGAGCGGGGAACGACGGTACAGTATTCGTTTGTTTACAAGTGCATCCCTGCTGCTGGCTGTAGCAACCAGTAGTCTGAAGTGCAACATAGTTTTCTCCGCGATCTTTTCGTCGTTAACTGAATTATGATGATGATAAACAGAGATATCATCGAGATCCTAATGGTCCGGAGATCATCGAGGTTGGAGAATTGTATCGGTTAGCGCCGCGTTTTATTTCGTTCGTCTGGCTCTATGATGGGAAAGTTATACGCGCGTACTCGCGGGATCGGTTCCACTTGAAAAATGTAAACAAAGTGCGGTTTTGTTGGAGCCGGAGAAATGAGCCACAGCTCATGACGATGCGTGTGCATCAAGTGTGTGCAATGTGCATTCATGCGTTTATGCATCGATACTAATTTGGTTCATTTAGTAGCATATCCAGTAGCGCGTCACAATGATGAGTTTCAAAACATTTCTCTTATGTTTATTTCCTGAAGACCACTTGTTTGTGAATTATAGCAGAGAAGAGAAGGGCATCTCAGAACAAACCGAACACACGAAAAGTGATAAATTTTAGGCGTGAAAAATCGACTCGATTTATTTTGTTTCTACCCATTTCGTTTCCATCGTGTATAAACGTCAAAACAACTGCATGGCTCAAAGTGTATTGATTATATCAGGTATAATCAAAACTAATGAACAGATGACGTCATATCGATGATTAATAATTAATCTTAATAATAATAATAATAATAATAATAATAATAATAATAATAATAATTAATTATTATCTTATTCTTCGAAATTTTGTTTCATTGAGAGCATATCAATTGTTGTTTCGTCCACTATTGCAATAATACGGTGCACGTACCAAAGATGTTTTTTGCAATTGCAGGCTGTTATAAAGCATAATAATGGTGTTTTAACATTTTTTTGATTATCATAACGGTTTCATACATATTCCCATCACTATTGTATCGCGTACCTTATTTACGGTTTTAAGAGATAAGCAACTTTGACTGTGTCCCCGAAATACATTCTAGTTAAACACATTTTTTTGCGAATCAGTTTTTGAGTTGGTGTACCTGCCTCCGAAATACTTTGCTTTTTCGTGTCAACACGGTTGAAATTTTCCGCGTAAAAAGTGTGGCTTCAACCGCTAGGTGTCGCGACCAACCAGGCCCCCGACACGGCCTATATCAATGCATTGGAATTATGGTAGACAGGATGTCCTGGGCGCTAATAAATAGCGCCCACTGTCAAATGTGAAAACATCAACAACTTTTTGTTTAACGTTTATTTTGGTTTTTTGATCAATTTTTAAAATCATTTTTTGCACCCCAAATGATCACAAAACACTTCAAACTCGCATTAATATTAATGTACACGCAGAAAAATGGCGCTTGTTTAAAACAATAAAACGCATGGTTGATTTTCAAACTGAGAATTTACTTATTCCAAAGTTATATTTAATTGTTTTCATTCAGAGTTTATTGATAAAAACAACCGATTACCATCATTTCATATAATGTCAAAAATTTCATTTGTTTCAACAAAATAAAAACCATAAACATGGTCCGAAAGCACTCACACATCTATAAAATGCTTACCCCAACATCGCCACAGCGAAGAAGGTGCAGCAAATCCATCACGCCAACTTCCAAGTGCAGCTTTGGCCGTGATGGATAACGCGCAGGTACTCACGACAGCATCCACAAAAAGTTGATCGGTTTCGCCTTTTTTGTCTTTTTCTAGTCGTTCTCCTCGCCATCCGCTTACCGACGATCTAAAAATAGATTTCCGAGCTGCCGCAGTTGCTGCCGTCACCAAAACAATCACATTCCGGGTTTGTTAGTGGCAAAAGTGCAGTCGTTTGAATCAATCAATAATTTCATGTTTAAAAAACCATATCTCTGTTTGTTTTAACAAACTGTCAAAAATTTCGACAAATGAAAATATTTGTATTATCAAACAAATGGAACAGTTCAGTTTAAACTAGAAATCAGTTTGTCGCTATAGTAAACTGAAAAATCGGTTGATTTGAACTAGAATTTAATTGTGTTTACAATTTATTTTTCTGCGTGTACGGGAAGAGGAGCACGCGATTAGTTGAATAAAGCAACCCAACAAACACGCAATGTGGCGGTGCATTTTGTGTGTGGCCCACAACATTAAACAAAGCAGCGTTTGTTGGTTACACGCTCATTTCAATTTACACGAATATGAGTATAAAGCAGTAAGATGTTGGCTACGATAAAATCCATTCATGCCAGGGGCCTGCGACCAACAGCATGAAATATTTAGGGGAGGAAGGGGTAACCCCGTCACCTTAAGCATTCGGATTTTTCAACATAAATGTAAGACGTAAATTGATATTTTCAGTACGCAGAATATTTGATTCATTGGTTTTTTATAAGACTTGTGCATTAGAATTGTCAAATTATGCTTATTCTTGCGAACAATGTACATAACACAACCATATTAAATATTGATGTTATTTATTCAGTGCGGGTAAGACCGTCACCCCTATGGGGTAAGTCCGTCATATATATTTTTATAAAGATACTTTTGAATATCTTAATTTTAAAATATTTTCAAGACATTTTTGATGTGCAGTGATGGTCTACAGTCGATACTCTTATAAAATCACTTCCCGCATAATCACAAACTGTAAATGTAAAGTTTCTCATACTGTAGATGACCATTAGCAATGGTCATTTAACCATTCCAATTTACAGTATGTGGAATAGGCGGTTAAGATAGGTTACCATAAAAAATCGCTCATTTTCCCGAACAAAATTTTCGCAATACAGTAAAGAATATGGTCAATATACTATCCGCTTTTTGGACAATTCACTGCATAGTAAATGGTTAGAGAACAGTTTAACCATAAATTTGAAAGAAAAACTAACATGTTTGTGTTATTATTGATTTATGGTCTTTCATGGTATTTTTAGCGTATGATATATGGTTCTACCACATAATGTTATATGTAAAGAAACAAAAAAATGAAACTAGCAAATACGTTTTATATAGTATTAATTTATTTGTTACAACATCACATGAAAAAATGAATTATCATTATAGAACACTTAGGCCACGTAAACTTCTATTCCATGCTGCAGCAAACATCGAGAGGAGCGGGATCTTCCAGAGCATAAGCATCTTACCCAGTTTCCACGGATTTCTTGCATCTGCTTTTTGACTGCTCTACCGGAGGCTCTGCCGACGTGCACTGCTTCTGCATTCCCTGGCTGATTGTGCTGCCTAGCCCGTTCAGATCCGATGAACCACTCATGAAGACAAAACCCGCTGGTGTCCTACCTATGCGAGCAACCGGAATGCATGACCTTGTAATGTGCCGGATCCAGAATTCCTCCAGCGGGTGTTTATCAAATTCATTCCGAACTTTGATTTCGCGAAAGTTTCCATCTGCAACGGGCAAAAGAACACTTGAATAAAAAAACAAAATGTTTCGGAAATGCTTACCTACGATTCCATCCTCTTCGAAGTCACGGCGGGGAGTTTGTTGACCAGCTTGTCGGCCTTGGGCGCTGGAATAGATTGCCGGGAAAGATCCGCAAAATGACAAAGATCCGCAATTCCGAGGAATGAAAAAAAAAATACAAGCGCTGCTGGCAGCGAACGCGGTGAATATTTGTTGCTTACAAACACAAATGTGCCAAACTGTATGCCATACTGTTGAAAAAATGTGATACATACATAGTGTGATGTGTAGGTGCTAGTGTGTTGCGCAAACACAAAAACTTACCATCTGATAGAAGGTGGTGATACATTGTCACCATTTCATGCAAGTTCGCATTCCATACCGTTTAACAATTTATGGATGCTTTAGTATACTGTCGTTATTTGACATAGATCATTCTTATTGTTATTTATTGTTATCATTCTCATGCTCCATATTGTTTAACACAAAATTAGCCATGGAATATAATGTCATCTTAACAGATACAGGTAATTAATTGTTTAGAATGTATGGCATAATGTATTTTACTATGCGGGTTGTCAGGGGTGCAGGAGGGGGGGTGGTGGTTAGCAATTGAAATCCGCTTAATAGAAGACTAAGCTTATGGGATTTGGACTTTTTGGGGGTATGTCCAATTATCTCGGGTGTGTTAAGAGATAGTGCAATACTTTAAGGGCTTGAACAGATCTACCATTTAGAGCTTTGGTTCATATTATTAGTTGGTAACGTGGCCACCAGAGGCCACAGATTGATGCTAAATTGCACTACAGGAACCATATTAGGTTGTTAAGCAAACGTTACGATATGCGACAGCTCAAGACCCTGATAATTAGGAATAGTGTCTTCGGAAAAATTATTGGATACGCCACAGATGATGAGTTACGAAGTTTAAAATTCCTCCACTGGGCGGCGCTAGTGAGCATGTAAATTTTCAAAACCTCATATCTTAGAATCTCAATAATTTAAAAAGTTGGTGTCTTCGGCAAAGTTGATCAGTATGACATAGACTTACATAAAACGGGACACGTGTTTCGGAATTCTGCCACTAGGCGGCGCTAGTGAATTTGCGATCTCTGAAAAAAATCCATAAATCATGCCCTTAGAAGGTCCAGAAGAAACAGGAAGAGTCCAAGCAGGAACTCATGGAGAAATCCTAGTAGATTTAGTTGGATAAATTAGGAACCGTAGGAATTACTGAAAGACGCCATAGAAAAACTCATATGGGGTCTTCCATAAATGACGTAGCATTCTTTGACGATTTTTGACACCCCCTTCCCTCCTATTTTCCAATACGTAATACATGGCTCGTAGCATAATCCTAAATTTCAACTCCCAGCCCCTCCTTAAATGCTACGTCATTTATGGACGACCCCTATATAAATTTCCCCGGTTGGTCATCGGTTTGTAGTTGTGTGGCATCTATTAGAAATTCCTAGCCAGTTCAACAAACATCCGGTTATCCGAAAAGCATGACGGTGTTACCCCCGCCGATGAGTGACGGGCTTACCCGAAAAGGCCACTTTTCTCAAATTACACCGTAACTTTTGAATAATTGTTGAAACTGACCATTCAATGAATCTTGGCACTGAAGTATAGTGCAGATGAGAATACATGATTGATGAAAGTGAATTTCTGCACTTCTTTTGTAATCCAGAAGCTAAATTCTACCGACGAAATATTACATGCGCCGTTGGTGCAATGACGCGTGCGTTTGTTTTGTTTATTTTTTTCGTATTTGACAGGTAAATTTTGGTACCATTTGTCTCGAAAGGTAAGGCGTGTGGCCAAAAAGCTACTAAATAACTGTTTTCTGGTAAAATCATTGGGGTGACGGGCTTACCCACCCTGACGGTGTTACCCGCTATTCCCCTACCGGGATAGCTGCCGCCAGCTGTCCAAAACATCAAACAAACCTCTTCTAAACAATCCAGCCTCAATGCACATAAAAGCTTAAAACTGCAATTATTATTATTCATCCCATCAAAAAACTTGGCTGAATCCCGTCGCCGGCGGCGGCAGTCAGTGCAGCAAGCACCCCCACTGAAGTCTGGAGAGGGTAGCAAAGCTGAGAACATCTGCAATCATATGTATATGACGGAGACGAGACAGAGTGATGCAGCTTCTGACGATGATCGTGATGACGACAACGACGACGGTAGCTGACCAGCTATGACCAGAGATGGAAAATGATGAATATTGCAGCTGAGCAGACACAAACCAAAACAAACATACTCGTGAACAACAGGGGCTCGAGAATACTCGCACTTCTTTATTCGTGACTCGTGAGTAAACGAAGCTGGCAAGCCAATGAGAGTATATTACAGGTGGGGAAGAAGAAGAGATGGCTATGTATTAGTAAGCAAAGAAAAATGTAAACACAAATAGTGACGTCACTATTTGACACGCGTTCTTATGGAAGGTCGCTTTGCTTGTAGTAGTGACATGTTTTGCACCAGACACGGATCTCACGCACACGAAGTATCTTCTTCCCCACCTGTAATATACTCTCATTGCTGGCAAGCCATCGCATGTGATTCGCGAAGCTTCGTGAGTTTTATGCTTTTTGACAAAAAACGCATTTTAACGACTGGCAATGCTGCTTTTCAGGAACAATGAAGCATAAAGCATTAGTTTATGTTGGATTTGCTATTATAATCACAAATAAATGCACTTCCCGCACTTCCACTAGTTCTTCACGAATAAAAACTCATGAGTGTTTCTGTTTTTGTTTTGCTTCTTATTCACGAAGCAGGCGGGTGCGAATAAACTCACACACTACTCTCGGAATCGTGAGTAAGCCTTGTGTTGGCTTTGCACTCGCGAATTGCTTCATGATGAGAGTAATGCCTGGTTTAGACTGTTCAATTGAAACGAGCATGTGAGTTGCAAACTTCTCAAACATGTTCAATCCAATAGAATGACGTGTTTAGACTGAGCAAATGACTTGGTTGTCCACTTGCATGCTCTTGAATGTATCTCAATTGAAGCAAGTGTTTACATTCTTCAACTCGTGCGATGCGTAAGCAAACTGAATTGAATTCAGCTCATTTGACAGATGACTTGAATTCAACTCACATGAATCGCGTGTTCAGACGGGGCAAGTGAGATGATTTCGTTTGACTTGAACAAAAAAGTTGAACATGTTCAACTTTCGTTAAAGTCAAGTCAGTTGCTCAACTGAGATGAACGGTGGTGTTTACACGTTCAATTCGCATTCAGTTGGGCATTTTCCATTGACTTGAATCAAGTCACTTGCTCCATGTAAACCAGGCATAATTCCATCACTGACTATGACTATACGACGTTTATACAAAACATTGATGTTTGGTGGAGGGGGAGAAAAAGGAAGGGGGAGGAACTGATGATGCGCGCTTATAATAATCGTTTTCCACTGAAGCCAACCCACCAACGAATGAGCGAACGACACAATGAAATTGAGGGCTGCATGCAAATGGGTGCTTCCGATTAAATCGTTGTTGTTCACGATGATGTTGTCGCGCGGTCATTCAAACGATGCGATTCAGTAGCGAACCCAAAGCGTTGCGTTGTTTGTTCCAGCTACGGTAATGGGGAATTACCGAGGTTATGAAGGGCCTCACGCTGCTGAACGAGTTCGTTTGAAATAGATCCTCGATTAATCCAGAAAGCTGGAATAATTCCTTTGGATGCGTTCGAATCGTTTCTGGATCAAACGTCCGTGCGTATGTTTACTTGAACTCGCAATATGGGCCTGGCTTTGTTTGAATTGCATATTAATTATCGTCAATTAAGCGTCTGAATTAGGTACATCCTTCGGGGGCATTTTAAGAGAAAAATAAACTATATGGCCGCCATCAAAGTAGGCCATAAAATGCTGCACTAGAAGCGTGTGGTTGGAGGCGCGACATAAGGCGGCATGCGCGCATTCGCTACGCCACTCAAGACGTCAACATTAAATTCATCGTCTTCTCTAGTTTATTGAGGAATTTCTGTGTTTGAGAATGGCTTTACCTCTTGCAAATGGTAGCTTCCTCAACCAAACTTGATTATGTAGTTAATATAGCTCTGTCACTGCTCTTCCTCTGCTTTAGTTTTGTCTGTTCTGACTCTGGCTTTGCTCTGGCTCTGCTCTAGTTTTCCTCTGATGCTGCTCTTGCTCTGCTTTTGCTTTGTCTACTCTGGTTTTGCTTTTGCTCTGGCGCTGCTATGCTCTGGCTCTGCTCTGTCTGGCTCTGCTCTGACTCTGATCTGGCTCTGCTCTGGCTCTGCTCTGGCTCTGCTCTGGCTCTGCTCTGGCTCTGCTCTGGCTCTGCTCTGGCTCTACTCTGGCTCTGCTCTGGCTCTGCTCTGGCTCTGCTCTGGCTCTGCTCTGTCTCTGCTCTGGCTCTGCTCTGGCTCTGCTCTGGCTCTGCTCTGGCTCTGCTCTGGCTCTGCTTTGGCTCTGCTCTGGCTCTGCTCTGGCTCTGCTCTGGCTCTGCTCTGGCTCTGCTCTGGCTCTGCTCTGGCTCTGCTCTGGCTCTGCTCTGGCTCTGCTCTGGCTCTGCTCTGGCTCTGCTCTGGCTCTGCTCTGGCTCTGCTCTGGCTCTGCTCTGGCTCTGCTCTGGCTCTGCTCTGGCTCTGCTCTGGCTCTGCTCTGGCTCTGCTCTGGCTCTGCTCTGGCTCTGCTCTGGCTCTGCTCTGGCTCTGCTCTGGCTCTGCTCTGGCTCTGCTCTGGCTCTGCTCTGGCTCTGCTCTGGCTCTGCTCTGGCTCTGCTCTGGCTCTGCTCTGGCTCTGCTCTGGCTCTGCTCTGGCTCTGCTCTGGCTCTGCTCTGGCTCTGCTCTGGCTCTGCTCTGCTCGGCTCTGGCTCTGCTCTGCTCTGGCTCTGCTCTGGCTCTGCTCTGGCTCTGGCTCTGCTCTGGCTCTGCTCTGGCTCTGCTCTGGCTCTGCTCTGGCTCTGCTCTGGCTCTGCTCTGGCTCTGCTCTGGCTCTGCTCTGCCTCTGCTCTGGTTCTGCTTAGATTCTGAAGATTCTGAAGACTCTGCTTTGGCTTTAGCTTTGCTCTGGCTCTGCTTTGGCTCTACTTTGGCTTTGCTCTGGCTCTGCTCTAGCATCGGATTTGCTCTGTGTCAAAGTGGTAGCTTCTTAAGCTAGCGTGATCTGGTATTTTCTTAATACTACATAGCCATTGGTCATCACTTCGAAAAACGTGCTCTAAGCATCCCGTTAAAACGATTCCAAACCTTCCATTACCAGACACCGAACCAAAACTTAAACAACAGGCAACAATTGATCTTCAGTTCAGATAAATAAAAATTGTGGGTCATAACCTCCACTTCCCATGTTTACGACCACGAAGGGACAGCGTTGTCAAAGATCGGAAACCGCAGTGAAAACAAAACCAGCAAACATAAAAGAACTCCCTCCGTAAAAGTACAAAACCCGACCTAATTAGGAAGTTAGATTTATCTGTAAGTCACATGAACCATGTGTGTTCGTACAGCAAAAGAGAGCAGCAAATTGCCTTTGCCATGATGGAAACACACGATTCAAGAGACGCAGGGGTCTTCCTGTCAAACCGTTTAAACGAAGAAGGTCGCTCTCTCTCTCTCTCTCCGCGTATCCAAGCAACCCGCGGGCAACAACGTAACGAACCGTGACAACAAGGTGACGGATGATTTGAACCAGCATCAGAGGCAGAGGCGACGCAACATTAACAACATGTGTCAACCTTGACGTCAGGTTGTCAAAACACCGAACCTGACATGATCATTTTCGGTAAATACTGTTTCGTCGTCTGGCACCCACAACCCGGCTAATCGATTCAAGTCAAGACATTCCAGGGCCCCTCTGTCTCCGATGCGGAGGTATATTCGAGACAGTCTCCATCCCATCAATCATTGCGTCTATTGTGAAATAGACACGTTGGAATCCCAATCTGATATGTCTAGATTGAGTTTAAATAAGGGCGAAAGTAACATGAGAGAGTTCTCTTCATCGACTCTCTCTTCTTTAAAACAAAGTGACAAGGTGCAAGTATGGTTGCACTTTTTGGTCATAAATCGCAAGCTTGCGATGCAATCTAGCTTCTAAGTGTAAAAAAGTTCGATTGAAGTAGCATCTTGTCACTTTAATTTGCAGAAGAGAGAGTCGATGAAGAGAACTCTCTCATGTTACTTTCGCCCTTATTTAAATCTAGATGTAGTCGAATCCCGCACGCTCAAGGGGGGAGAAAATTGATTTATCGTCTAAATACACCGGAGACCGGGAACGTAAACAATGCCGCAAACTGAATGGCAGTGATGCCAGCTTTTTCCGTGGACGCATGTACGGGAATCACCGCAAATCTGGCATCGCTGCCGCGATCCCTGTGCTATTTTCGGTCAAATGTCATTTTCTGTTCCCAGACCTGCCACAGAAACCATCAGTCAACAGCAACAACGAACGGGACGGGAGTGGTTGAACAAATTAAGCTCAATTAACGCATGTTTTAGAACTTGGATTCGGCGGAACGACTCCATACGGAAGCAACATATAGCCAGCTAATTGAATCTGGGTGCGTTATTGTCGTCCGTTGTGGCGGGCGGGCGGTCGAGAGTTCAACTCGTTCATCATTTGGCTATATGTTTTCTCCAAAAACATAAATCCGGAAAAAGATCAGTAAATTTTAAACAGATTCTATAATTTTAGAGCGGCGGTGACCCAGGGTCTTTCGATCGAGCGTTCAATTGGCTCGGGACACGTGCTTAATTGGTTGAATCCGGTTGGAAGTGGAGTTGCTCTAACGGCAGCGCAGCAGCAGCTGTGGCCTTGCTCTAATTTTCGGCTTTTGATGAATTGCTTGGGCTAGAGGGTGGTCTTTCCTAAGAGGTTCCGCTTGCAAGCAAAACAAATAGGCAAATCGAATCAACCAAAACCTGCATTGGCTAGCAAAACGGTCGTAAATTAATTGATGATCGGTTGATTCTCCGTGTGGCCTCTCTGGGCCATATGCTTAGATAAAACAACTAATTTTAGCTTTTAGCTTTGGGCGCGTGGCAGAATGGAAAAAGACCAAATTTCATGAAATCAATGCTGAACGCGATCTATTGCAATTTCGGACATTTGAATAGACCAAATATAAATTTTAAATTTTCACGGGGGCGTTCCGAGTTCGCTTTTCGTACAGTTCCGGTCTAATAAAATATAACTGTTCGCTTGACTGTTCTACATCTAGTTACAATGTGCACAATAGACGAGTGCACTAATGAACTGAATTCATCACGGTCCGAGAATTTTGACACTAGAGCGGGGCCAGTCCCAATCACAATTGTTCAATTCTGATTGGAAATCGTTCACTTCTGATTGGAAGCGGCCGGGTTGCTAAATATAGTATACTGCAAGATGATGTCACGAAGCCTTGCACTGACAGTTTATTTGTGATTCCTTCAGAAGTTCCCTCAGGGGTTTTTCCAGGAATTTCTTTTGAAATTCCTAAAGAGGTTTCTTCTGGGATTGCTTCAAGAGCTCTTGCCAGGATTCGTCTAGGAAGTACTTTCGGGATTCTTCCAGAAATTCTTTCCTGGTTTGCTTGAGGAATACTTTTTGAGATTTTTACGGTTGTGGGAGGTGCTGGCGAAAATGTTTCAGGAGTTCCCTTCTACTATCCGAAATTTTCTCAAGAAATTAATTCCAAGATCCCTCTAGGGTTACTCCTTCCAAGATTACCCAAACATTTTTTTCGGATATTCTTCCAGGAATTCCTTCCGTGAATTCTGCACATTTTTTTTAGAATACCTCTAGGATTTCCTTCTATGATTCCTCAGGGAGCTATATCTGAGATTTTTTTGTGGTATTCCTTTTGGGGCCCTTCCAAGATTTTCATCTGAAATTCCTTCTGAGACTACAAGGGATCTCTCATAGAGTTTCAGGTATCCTCTAGGAATTTCATCCGAGTTTATCCTAGTAGCTTCTGATGGAAACCAAAAGAAACTTGCTGGAGTATCACCTCAAGGAAATCCTGTATGAACTTCATGAGGAAATCCATAAACAAAAACTGCAGGAAGAAGTGCTTAAAATACTCCCCAATAAACTTCTGAAGGATTTCCATTAGAAACATCTGAAAGTATTTCAGAATGAACTTCCTGAGGAATTCCTGAAAAAGCCACAGGCATTCCAATCGAAGCTTGGAGCAATCCAGAAAAGAGTTCCTGAATAAATCTTGGAAGCGGTTTCTGAAAGAATTGCAGAAGAATTCCCCAGAATGGGTTCCAAGAGGAATCCTAGAAAAAGTTCCATAGGAAGAAGTTCCAATGGAAGAAGTTCCAAAAGATAAAGTTCCCGAAGAAATCCACGAAGCAATTCCTGGCAGAAACCTACTAAAAATCCCGGAGGAATCCCCGATGGAGCTCCCGAAAGAATCCTGGAGGTTGTTCTTGGAGAAATCCTGGAAGAGGTTCTTGGTTCCAGCAGTAGTTCCCGAAAGAATCCCAGAAGAAGGTCCTGGAAAAACTCAGCGAAATTGTTGGAGGAATACTGAAAGAAGTTCCTGTAGCATTCCTGTAAAGATCTCAGAAAGAATTCCTGAAGAAAACCCAAATGGAACTCTGGCAGGAATGTCGCATAGAGTTCCTGAAAGGAATCCCTGACGGAATTTAGGAAGGTGTTCCTTAGTGGTTCCTCCGGGAGTTCCTTCATAAGATTCCCTAGCAGTTCCTACAGGATTTTTGATCTTTCTATGATTCATTAAGGTTCTCAGAAATTTCTCCAGAAAATCTTTTGGGATTTCCTATTACCGTTTGGTACCGGATTGTTTCACCACTGCTGCTGCTACTGCGCTGGTCTCCAACACGTTTATTATGCTTGATTTCATCGCCGGGGTCATATATGATCCCTGCGGCCCAAAAGAGTTAAGACTTCAATATGTTTTCAATGTCATCGGGAATTTTGACAAGAAATCCTTTCGGAGTTTCCCCGAGAATTACTCCAGGAGTTTCACGAATGATTCCTCCATAGGCTACTCCACACAAGCGTTGCCGGGAATTTCCTCATATGTTCCTTTCAGAGTTCTTTCAACAGTTACTTCAAGACTTTCTCCGGATATTTCTTCATGAGTTCTGCCAGGATTTTTTTTTTCGTTAGTTCCTTCGAGAGAATGCCACTTTGAATTTCTTTAAAGCCTCCCCAGGTATTCGTTGATAACTTATTCCGGGGGTATCCTTGTTACGAGTTCTCTCGTATTTTTTTCTTTTTTTTTTCCAGGAATTCCCTCAGGACATTTCTAACAGTGCCCTTAAAATACCTTAACGAATATTCCTTCGAGATTTTTATCATGATTTTATGACTTTGTCCGGGTATTTCGTGTCCCAAGAATTTCTTCATGGTATTTTCCGAAAAAAACCTTCAAAAGTTCCTTTCCTTTTAAACAACATATATATGAATTATATCAGGAGTTCCTCCTGGAATTGTTCCAGCAGTTCCACCTTAATTTACTCCAAGAGCTCCGCTGGGAGAAGTTTCTCTATAAATCCTCTGGAAGTTTCAGTGAGAATTCCTCCAGAAGTTTTACCGGGTATTCCTCTGAAATTTTTGGGGGAATAAATACCTATATTCCATACCTATATTCTTGATAGAACTCTTGGAAGAATTCTCGCAGCCACTGTGGGGAACAGCTATCTAGGAAACTATTGAACAAATAATCAAAAAAAAAATATATTAAAGAATCTTTAGAGGGAGGGGACAATTTTAACTGGAACTCCAGGGAATTTCTGGAAAGAACTTCGGATGGAATTTCTAGCAGAGCACCCAGCAGTAATCCTGGCAGAAATTTCGAAGGAACTCCTGGTTAAATTTGGAGGATTTTTTAGTAATTCTTAAAAGTAATAATGGAAGAATTTTATAAGGAATTTCTTGGAAACCATAATCGTAAAAATACCCATTAATCGCTAGTGAAACTCCTGGGAAAATTTGGAAACCAGCTACAAGTAACACCTCTTGAAATTCATTTCTGGAAAATTCCTGGTGAAACTTCCAGCAAAATTCTTAGGGGAACTTCAGGAAGAACTCTCTACGAAACTTTTGTTATTTTGTTTTGAATTCCTGGTGAAATCCTATAGGAATTCGTGGTAGAGCTTCCTGGGGAACAACTATCTTAGGAACTATTGGTGTGTACTTTTTTTAGAAATTCTCAGTATTAATCCATTAAGACTACCTGGTGGAACTCCTATACGAGTAGTTTACCAAGAGGAGTTTGTGGTGAAACTCTGGCAGGAATTTGTGTTGCACCTACTATTATAATTCTCGATGGAGCTCCTACGGGGATTCTTTACGGAGTGATTTCTTGTGGAACTGTTAAAGAAATTTCAGGCAGAACGCGAGTAATTGACAGTGAACTCGTAAAGGAATTCCTGGAGGAACTCTAATAACAATATACGGTGGAACTTCTGAAAAAAAAAATCGGGTACAACTCCTGGAGCGATTTTGGGTTGAAGTCCAAGTAGAATCCTTCATGGAACCCCCCGAAGGAACTTCCAATGGATCTCCTGGAAAAATTCCAGGTGAAACTGATGGATAAATTTCCTGTTAAAAGCTTGGGTGAATCCCCAATGAAACTATGTACATATATGTAGAAGTCCCAAGGAACTATAGAAGTTTCTGGCGGAATGCCTAGAGAACTTCCTGACAAAAAGCCTTTGGAGGACTTTTGGCGGAACTGCTATAGAAATTCCCTGTGGAACTTTTGATGCAATTTCCTGGGAATTGAAATGAACATTCTCGGTGGAACTCCTAGAAGAATTTCCGGTGGAACCCCTGGCGGAAATTTCGTCGGAGCTTCTGCAGATATTCCCGGTGAAACTTTAAGAGAATTGTCTTGTGGAACTCCCGCAGGAGTTCTGGGCGGAACTTCTAGGTTGATTCCCGATAGAACTGGTAGAGTAATTGGTGGGGAATTTCTGAAGAAACTATTGAAGAACTCCTATAGAAACACCCGGGGAGTTTGCTGTGGATCTCATATAGGATATCTCGGTGCAACTCCAGGCAGGAATCCCCGGTGGATTCCTGGAAGAATTCCAGATGGAACTCCTGAAGAAAATCTCGTTGGAAATTTTGATGGAATTCTCGGTGAAACTTCTGAAAAAACTATCGATTGAACTGCTATGGAAACTATTGGTGGAGCTTTAACACAAATTCCGGTGGATCTTCTATATGTATGAATGTATTACCGGTGGTGCACCTGATGGAATTCCTGATGGTACCACCATAAGAAATCCCCGTGAAACTTCTGAAGAAATTTCTGATGGAACTATTGTTAACTTCCCACCTAAACATGCAAAGAAAATCTCATTGGAGCTAAAACAGAAATTCCTTGTGCAATTTGCAAACTATCAACTACTTGAATCTGGTTTATACTTTTATTTTACTTTTAAAACAAAGTTGACGAAATAGATGCAATTTGGAACTCATGCAGGAAATCTCGGTGGAACTCCCCGAGGAATTTCCGGAGGAATTTTGGTGGAACTCCTCGCAGGAATCGCAGAAATTCTCGCAAGAATTCTCGGAAGGAAATCTCTGAGGAACTCCTAAAGGCATTCCGGGAGGAACTCCTGGCAGAATTCCAAGAGGATCTCACGGAGGAATTCCCGGGTAAACTCCCAGACAAGTTTGTTTGGGAGCTCGTAGAGGAATTTCCCGAAGAATTGCCGGAGGATCATCTGAAGGAAATCTCGAAGGAACTCCCGGAGGAATGCTACGAAGAACTTCAGCAAAAATCCTCGAAGGAACTCTCGGTGGAACTCCTAGAGAAATTCTTGGTAGAATGACTATATGTATTACCGGTAGTTCTACTGATGGAATACCCGATGGTAATACTATAGGAAATCCCTGTTGACCTTCTGGATGGGATTATTGTTAACTTTCCAGTTAAACATAAAAAAAAACTCGCTGGAGCTTATACAGAAAATCCTAGTGAAATTTCAGAACTACCTAGAGAACTACCAACTTTTTGAATCTGGTTTATATTAGTAGGGGATTTATTTTAACTTTCAATACAAAGTTGACGAAACATACGCATATTGGAATCTAAAACAAACCCCGATGGAACTGAGTGGAATTTGGCCTATTTTTGGCGTTCCATAATCTTAGAACTTCTAGGGTAATTCCCGTTAATAGAACTACTAACTGGGGTTTCCAGTTAGCCTAATGGTTAAGGCTTTAGATCGTAAATCCGGATGCAGCGGGTTCGATTCCCGTTCCGGTCGGGAAAATTTTCTTGACTCCCTGGGCATTAAGTATCATTGTACTTGCCTCACAATATACAAATTGATGCAATGGCAGGCAAAGAAAGCCCTTCAATTAATAACTGTGGACGTGCTCAAAAGAACACTAAGTTGATGCGAGACAGGCCAAGTCCCATTACGCAAACGTAGATCCATAAAGAAGAAGAAGAAGAAGAAGAGGACTACTAAAGTAATTAATGGGAAACTCATAAGGAATTCACAGTGGAACTTCTAGAAAAATTCCCTAAAGGAACTCCCGAAACATTTCCCGGAAGGAAATCTCTGACGAACTCCTGGAAGAATTCCAACAGGACCTCACGAAGGAATTCCCGGGTAATCTCTCAAAATTTCTTGGGGAACTCCCAGAAGAATTTCCGGAGGAACTCATGATGGAAGTCTTGGAGGAACCTCCGGAGTAATACCTGGAGGAGTTCCCGCAGGTATTTCCGGAGGCTGTTTTGCAAAATCCAATGAAAATAAACACTTGTTGCATTTCTCAGCACCCAACAGAGAACCTTCAATCAAACAGCAAACATAATTTTCCATTTAAAAACTTCTGTAGCGGCATTGCATTGGCAGTAGCAATGGTACTCTCTATGCTCGCGTTGTTCTTGCTTTCATCCGGTACGCATAGCCGCGCTACCGCGCCGCCGCACCAGTTCACTGTGGAACCAAACAAAACAACCATCAGAGAACCTTTGAGTGAACCCATTCCGAAAGAGCCAGCCAGAACGCGTGAGGGACCCCTTCCTGTCCGGACGTACGGTCCAGTGATTTTGTAAGTCATCGCCCGGCTGGGTTTGAGCCAGCAAACGCGCGCGATGCGATGTCGAAAACTCATTCACCGGCTTTGCCTATAGGGCGTATGGATGGAAACGAGATGACAATCGCCCGCCAAAACTACCGAAAGGGAGTCACATCATCGCGCCGATGATCGTCAGGTGTTGTGCTACAGTTTTTTTTTACGCCATACCCGACCAAAATACCGAAGTGATGAGTTTCCTGCTGAAAGGAGCACGAGGAAGCCACAAAATTGCCTACCTGTGTGATGTAGCAATCACTGCCACAGCTGACGTCGATATGCTCGTTGAAGCCGGTTCGGTTCTGGAATGGAGAAGAATGGTCAAAAAAAGGGAGATTAAAATCAATTCAAACACAGGTGGGTGACATCACAGAGAAAAAACTATGCAGTTTGAATCAACTAACACGTTTGTTGATTTACAAACTGGACAAATAGTTGATTTTAATTGTAGTTTTGTTGTTTTTGAACCACGTTTATTGTTTGAAACAAACCGGTAAAACAGTTGTTTCTACCATCATGTAGTAACCAACTGCCAAATTAGTTGTTTCAAACCGGAAACTTGGTAAATTCTACTAAACGATGTCATATAATTACAATTTACCAAAAACTTTACCCTTCGATTTTTTTTAAATTTTTCTGTAGAAATCTGACTTCTGTTGGGGTAAAGTAGTGACAGCCCCCTGGTACCAGAATTATAATGACGATGAATGATGATGACTGATGAGATTTGTGTGAGTGTGTATGTGTATAAGTACCGACGAAGCATATTGCTGAATTGTGTTGATTGTTTTGTTTTAATCATTAGTCCGTACTACTCACCGTTTGTAAATAGATGTTGTCGATAACGCAATCATAGAGTGTAATTAATTTGATGAATCACGAATATCCCGGGACGGTTTTTGGTCGGTCTGTTCGCTTGTGAGACCGTGCGCTGGGATTCTAACAAGAACTTCCAGCTTCTCAATTTGCCGAAGTTGCCAAGAAGGTAAAAACGGATGATTTTGGGACTATTCATAGCACGAACGTACCGAACCGTCGTGTGCGGGAATACCCGCACAATATACAGTACAGTAAGGACCCGATTTTGTCAGCCCCTTGTAGCATTTTGGGCTGACAAAATCGGGTACCTGACAAAATCGGGACATTTTTTAAAATCATTTTTTTATTCATGAAAAATTGTTCTGAGCACATCAGAGACGGAGATAGGTGCTGAGGGTCTGCTTTGGGTTCGTTCAAATATTACGTAACGCCAATTAGGGGGGGGGGGGTCCGCGCTGTGTTACGATTTATTCAAAATTTTAAAATTTCTCTTTCAAAAATAGTTACGCGGCGAAGGGATAGCGGATAGGGTCCAAAATTGCCAAATTTTGCGTTACGTAATATTTGAACGAACCTTTTGTGGTAAAAAAATCGAAAGGGTGTTAAGGTGACTTGGTGCATCACAGAATTTCCATAGGAATCATTGACTTTTTAATTTTCAATGATTGTTTGCCTCGCGTTTTTAAAGTGATAAAAAACGGGAAATTTTGCAGTCACGCAGTACAAAAAGTATCATCACACTCACCACGAGTGAGCATATGGGATGATACATTTTCATCCGAATTTGCGCTTTGGTAACTGAGTTTTATCACTTTGAAATTTCGAGCGAGATTTCAATGATGCTGATGACGCACTACGCGTCGTTAAGGGCACCGAAAAAAATGGAATTTTTTCAAAGTTAACATTCAGTGTTATTTTACAGCAGAACTATTACATCTTTTATTTCTTGTCATAACATCCCTACTGGGACACAGCCTTCTCCTAGCTTAGCAATTGTGGTCTACAGAAAACAGTTGACACTGGATAGCGCAGTTTAAATCATAACATCTTACATTAGCTGTCAACGAGTGAAAATGAACCAACATCTGATTGACAAGTACAGACACTCATACTGTCCGAATTGGCTACGTTTCCGATGCCTTTCCACTTTAATTTCCAGAGCCTTATCTCTAAAGAGTCTCTCGATAAATCTTTGAAGGAATGTTCGGGGAAATTTTTAGAGAAACTACCCGAGTATATACGGAACATAACCCTCAAAACATTCCCGAAGGGATCCCGTTAGTAGTTTCTGCAAAAAACCTTTACAGGAGCTCCGGATAGATCCCTTAAGTAATTTCGGAAAGAAACCTTAGTGCAATCTCCATAGAAATCTCTAGAGGCGTTTCTTTAGCATTTTCTGAAAAATCATTGAAAGAATCCCAATTGCAATCTTTGAAGAAATTTCCTTGAGAAATCCATGGAGGAATTCCTGGAAAAAAGTACTGGGGAAATATCTGGAGCAGTACCATCTGGGGAAATACCATAGCAGAAATGAATTGTTAAATTCTAGCATGAATTCCAGAAGAGTTTCCAACAAAATTTTCTAAAGGAATTTCAGAAGCAATACCAAGGGATCTTCGTAAAGAAATACCAAGAGGTAACCCTGGAAAAATCTGAAGCGGGACCCCCGGGAAATCCTATGGATGCTCAATTGGGAAATCTAACAGAGGAATCATAGTGAAATCTCTAGAGGAATTCTTGTATGAGTAATTACTAAAGCATTAATAGAGGAACATTTTACGAAATTCGTAGAAGGATCCCTGAAGGAATCCCAAGAGGAATTTTTGAAAAAAAACCCTAGGAAAATCGCTTGATTTATTCATCAGAAGGTTGGTTCCAGGGGCACGTTCTCTTCCATTTGGAAAATGTATGCCTTCCGTAATTTATTCATAGACTATTTATTTTTTTTTATTCCGTGTCGGGTATTTCCATCACTGCGACCAGTTTTTTGATCATGGACCAAAGCACGCAGTAATTCATATAGGAATTATTGCAATAGTATCTACAGAATTCTCTGAATACATCACTAGATGAGTTCCTGTAGAAATTACTGGATGAAGTCCTACAGGAATACCAGCAAGAATTTCTGAAAAAGTCTCAACAGGAGTTCGTCAACCTGGGGGTATCATAGGAAGAATGCATTTATAAACAATTCTTAGGGAAATATCTGAAAAGGTTCTTATAGAAATTTCCAGAAAATTTCTTGGAGGAACTCCAGCAGAAGTTCCAGGACTATCCAAACAGATATGTA
Source organism: Aedes albopictus (assembly GCF_035046485.1). NCBI lineage: Eukaryota > Metazoa > Arthropoda > Insecta > Diptera > Culicidae > Aedes > Aedes albopictus. Next base: position 71,124,952 of record NC_085136.1, on the reverse strand, counting down.
TGGAGAAATGCCAGCAGGATGTCTTAAAAGAATCGCAAGGAAATCCCTGGTTAGGTCCACGTAACAATTGTAGGAGGAATTATTGTAGAAATCCTTGGAGAAACCCCTTGATACGTCGCTGTAGGAGTTCATGTAGAAAATTTTTGAGCAAAAATGCTGTCAGAATATCAGCAAAACTTTTGGAGGAATCCTAGCAGGAGTTCCGGAACAAGTCTCAAGAAAAGCTTACGGAAATCACACGAGGAATGCCTGAGAAAATCTTAAAGAGACACACTTTAATGAATCGTTATAAAATTCTCGTAGAATTCCTTTAAAAACTGCCGGCGGAATTCTTGGAGAAATACCAGCAAAAATTCTTACATGAAACCACGCAAAAGTTCTTGAAGGAATCGCAGCAAGAATTTTTGGTGGAATCCCATCTCGAATTACTTAAGGGTTCCTAATGAATATAATTCTCACAGCAATTGTTTAAGCATTCCAAGCAGGAAATCTACAATACAAATCTCATAATAAAAAGGGCGGAACAACCATTACATGTCTCAACATTTTCCACCCCGTCTAGGCATATTTCAATTTATTTATTTATTTATTTATGCAAACTTATTCCGTTATCAGATAGAACGGAGTCTGCTCTATCTGTTACTGGTCAGAGATTACATGAAAAATGGGCCATGTGCTCAGAAGGAAGGGAGAAGCAAAAATTCGAAATTGTTGTTACGCCCTTTTCAAATGTTAGCCTATCTGGATCAATCGAAACAAGTAAACCTAGAATACCTAGAAGAATACGTGGGCTTAAAACGTAGCCGATGTGGTAAGCGCACGTGCAATCAGCAAAACCATGCTGAGGGTGACGAGTTTGATACCTGGTTAGCTCAGGATCCATTTCATAATCGACATTTTCTTAAGGTCAAGAAATCCCATTGCAATTTTTCATACAAACTTTAGAGGCACAAAACCGACAAACAAAGCATAGAGCCAAGCCACACTTGTTTTTCCTGGCTTTGCTCACTTCCAAAAAGAGGCAGCTTTTACAAATCGAGAGCATTTGTTTACAAATGTTCAAGATTGGTGCTCTTGAAAACGTGAGTAGGGGACCAAGTCGGCCATTGTGGCAGCCATGTTTGTATTCTCTGAAGTTTCTCCTTAACTATCTTGTGTATAAAATATCTTCATGACTACCGCACGATATATGTACAAATGCAAAATAAACATTGTCTGTGGGGGATCTAAGTTAAAAATGGTAAAAGTTCTCATAAAATACTAAGCTGAGGAGCAGGCTGTGTCCCAGTTGGAACGTTACGCCAAGAAGACAGAGAGAGAGAGAGCAATTGAATTAGCAATTGAAAACAATATTGGTTTAAAGCATTGGCGATGGTTGGGTGCTAAAATTGCCTCAATGTGTTAATTTGCAAAAAAAAAGTTTGGCCATTTTGAAAAGTTACTCGAGTTTTGTTCATTGCGTAATTTTTCTATGACGCCTAAAGACATCAACTGCATTAAGATTGATAATAAAATGGAAATTCTTAATGAAACACAAATTTATTTTTTACTTCAAAAAAGGCTGACAAAATCGGGTCAAAAAGCTGACAAAATCGGGGGTAGACAAAATCGGGGGCTGACAAAATCGGGTCCCCACTGTATATCGCAAACATTAGCTTTACTTTTAAGATGTCTTATTTAGCGTTTCGACAAAAAATGCCAAAACTTACCATTTGATGCTCCTTGTCGTGAACATCGGGAAGCGCTGACAACGGCCAAGTGTGGACCATGGAACCCTGCAATTACATATTCTTCTTCCACAAGATGTCTTTCTAATTTGTTTTAGGTGCCTCCACTTTCCGACAACAGCAGTCAGTTTCGTATACAGAAGTCAAAAAAAAAAGATCTGGACAAGGCGACGATTGGAAAATTATGTGTTTGGTGCGCTATCAGATGATGCTTTCGTAGAATTCGGTAAAATTCGTGACCATAAAAAGAGTGAACTATGTGTTGACTTTTTTTTTGGTCTGGTGACAGAGAGTTTTGAAATTGGTAGCACATGTGCGAAGCGTAAGCGAATAACTCTTAAGAAGCATCAGCTATTGTGTTCTGAATTTTAAGATTGACTATTTTTCGTTTTTATTATTTTATTCTCTTTTTATTAGCGAGATTTCTTATTGAACGTTCAACAATTGTGTATCGTATATCGGTGTAACTTCTGTTTTCATGTGGCTGTTTTTGTGACCCTTCGTCAACATTAACAGTGATTACTAAAAGTACAGTCCCGAATGACACGCAAAACATTTGCATCAATTCAAATGCAACCGTACCAGAAAATACGGGTTGACTTACGCGTGTAGCTGCATTTTCAAGAGCTGCTACTAACGATGCCTCGGCACCGTCCAGCCATACCCAAAGTTGCAGACGATGACGGGGTTCACAGCCACAAATCTCGTTTGATTGAGGTTCTGCATGCTCCTGCGGTCAGGAAGTACAAATTTAAGCTTTCGAACCAATCGGAATGATCATCATCAGCTCTGCTCTTGTTAAACAGGATACCGCACAATTTGTGCAGTTTGGGTGAAATTGATGTCCGCATCCTCTTGAGAGCACTTTTGAGCAATAATGCACTTTAGCTGCAGTCAAGGGGGTCGAAGCAAAATGCATTTTCTGAGAGGTTTATTTGTCATGAAGGGCCTAAAACGTTATCTGGATTCTTGATTTAAACCACGAAATACATGTTTAAAAGAACATAATTACTCATTTTTTGACTTTTTTTTATTGAATCTTGTGCCCAAGCTTAAAACGCACATTTTGAGAGTTTTTCTTTACTGTGCACATGAGTAAAACTTAGCACCCAATTAGAATAACAATAATGGTATACCATATATGTCATTCCACCAACCAAACGGCGCGCTTTATACCACTTTCTCTCTTCTAATGCAAAAGGTGACCATTCCCGATGCAGTCAAATTTTGCCCGTTCATCCGAAGCATCCGATGATGATTGATGGGTTGACCATTACCCAGACTTGTGTGACGCGAATAGCATCACGATGACGCGGATGAATATTAGAAACGAAACAAAAAAAAAAAGATCGCAACCGTCTAACGTGCCAAAGGTGAATGACACTTTTGTTTAGAAATACTTAGAAAGCGGTGCGTGATAGCAATCAGCGTGACAGAATACGCATTCGTTTGACCCAGTTTTTGTCACTTCTTCGTGGGAGCTGGCTACTCTCAGTGCAGAAGTGTCAAAGAAAAATTAGCGAAGCCATCTATAAATAATAGAATAAAAAACAAAACAAAAAATAAATTGAACGTAAGTGAGAGCAACAATGCAGAAATGATTGGTAAAAGAAGAAAGCAAAAATCACAGTGCTAAAGAGTTCGAACGAAAACAAGAAATGTCGCTCGTGGTAAGAATGCGCACAAAAAAGAATGACATAACCCAGGAAAAAGTGCAAGATAATAAATTGATGTGTGTATCGCAGAGCTGTTTTCCAACAGGTCTGTTGTTCTTTTTTTTTCGTGTGATTGTTCCCAGTATTCTGAGTTAATTTTACGATAATTTATAGTGGAATGTGATTTAACGAATCCGAGTGAGGGACTTTGTGCAAGCGGGAAACTGTTGCGCTTGCGATATTTATATCGAGAGAGATTGTTTCGTGTGCATCATTTGCCAGTGAAAAACAAATTCATGGACACAGGTGTATGTTGTTTACTTCCATCAACTATACCTTTTGATGTTGATTTATTATTCAGGTAAAATGTTTGAATACTCCATATCCAGTATTGTCGTCGCGGTTGAAACCCGAAGTTTCCCCACACGCGACAATCAAGTTTTCTCCATATCCATACGTGAAACCTAACGTCGGACATAGTGCGCTGGGAAGCGGATCTAGCCCTCTATCCAGCGCACTTTGTCCGACGTACGTCCGACGCACGGTTCAGGAGAAAAATCGATTTTCGCGTGTCAAAAATTCCGTTTTTCAACTGCACGAACAATATTTTACGAGCGCTAAAGGTCACCAGAGTTTCTTCAAGTCTCATTCTAGTAGGGATCAGCTGATATGATGTTTGCATTATGTCGTTTGACAGCTGATCAATAAGATCAATCAACAATGTGCTAGATGAGTGCAACTATAAATTTTGTTACTTGCAAAAAATTGGCTTTCTCAGTCTTGATCTTTTCAAAACGATGTGTTTTGCTTTGCCCGACGTTTCAGCTCTTTTATTGCGCCTTTTTCAAGGGGATAACTGTCAACGGGCGACAACTATCCCCTTGAAAACAAAAACTCAATAAAAGAGCCGAAACGTCAGGCAAAGCAAAACACACCGTTTTAAATAGTCCAAGACTGAGAAAGTCAATTTTTCGGTAATATATTATCGATCAACTGTCAAACGACACAGGCCAAGCGTCGGATCAGACAGTGAGCACATCACTGATTGCCGTTTAGTGCGCTAAAATGCTGGAAGCCAAGATGTGGCTGGTAGGGCCCGTAAAACTTTGGTTGGCCATTGCTAATTGGAAAATTGTACACGTTTATGAAAACAGGTTTAATTTTATACCCAATGACCAGTTGCCAAAAAATTGACGTGAAACTTATCAACCAAAACAAATTTAATAAACACAACATTCGCCAAAAAAATCACTTATTTGTATCACGGGGCACATAAAAAACAAATGTACGATAATACAAATAAAAAACGTGGAGTGTTAAGTCTAAAGACCCCTTCAATTTTCCTGAAGTCACCTAAAACGCCGCGCCCTGCAACCTGAACACAACTCAAAACGCATTGAATTAACCTGAAACGCCCCTGAAATTAGTTGAAACGTCTCAAAACACATTTTAATCCCCCTTGATGCCTCTTACAACTCCCCTGGTATCATTTGAAATGCCGTGAAGGGATCATGAAACCCTCCTGAGAAGCAGACAATTTTCCGGCTATACCAGTCGGCCAGTATGTCTGAAAAAGGCGTAAAAACTTGAAGCATTTAAAGGGAAAGTGCGATTATTTGCCATATTGAGAGATAAATTTGTGATCAAATACAGCTTGTTTTGGTGGGATTCGAATCCACGACTGCGTATCGCTAGTCCAGCGCTTCAACAAATTAAGCCGCATAACAAGCTATAATTCTATGGAAGTCTAGAAAGTCAAACTGGATACAAAGCATAACGCTAATCGAGTCCATCTTTTACAACTTTATCTCTTTTTCGGCTCTTTGATGTCAATTTCTCGCACTCACGAGGCCTGTGAACAAGTGCGAGCTCCGTCTCCTGAAAACCACTGACTTTGCATGAGACTCTTTGAAATTCCCTGAAGCACTTCTAAGACCCCCGTGAAACATCTCCGTAAACCCTATGAATCCCCGTAAGATCTCCAGAAGCGCTGCCTCTGCCCAAGAAACAGAAGTAGCTGAAAAACAGTTTCTTAAGCTTAAGTTTGCTTGAAAGAGTGGTTTGTTCCGTTCTTATACAGCAAAAATGTTACTTGGGTAAAGTCCCATGAAACGATTCTGAAACTCATCACCTGAAAGCCACCCTGAAATCACCCAGTCAATCAGTGATCGTATAAGATGTTGCATAAGATGTTTAAGTGGAGGCGATATGCGTACATTTTACATGCGCTCAAATAGAGGCATGTACACGGAGAAACTGAAAAACTCAAAATTGGGTACTTTTAAACTCAATTTCGAGTTCTTTTTCATCTCCCTTTTCATGCGCTCTTTCTATTGTTGTCAGAGAGTGAAGAGAGAAACACCCCAACTTTTGCAGTTCAGTGCGTCAAGCCAACACTGAGTTTCTAGCACAGTACTCAAATTTGAGTGAATACAACCTAGTCAAAATTTCGGTTGGGTGGAAAAAACTTAAAATTAGGTATTTTTTCACATGGAAGCAAGCGGGAACAACCCAACAAAAACATCGATTCCATCAACTCAAAATTGGCTTGACGCACGCAACCCCGAAGTAGGGTGGAAAGAACTCACTTTTGGGTAATTTCGTCTCTCCGTGTACGCATATGGCCTCCACTTTATCATCCTATGCAACATCTTATACGATTGCTGGTTGTCTGGGCATGGAAACCCTCTGGATTTGCTTGAAAATCCCTAAAACCGCTGAAAACCTCCTTTGAAATCCTTGGAACTTCGTGCCCCCCTCCCCCCTCAAATCTCTGGAAATGCCTCTGAAAGTATCACGAGACCCTTCGAAACCTCCCAGAGTTATGAATACCGTCTACCTCCTTTGGTTTACCCGCATCTAATCTAAACACTTTTTGATTTGACTCCCGCTAACTTGCACATCGTTCAAATTTTGCTAATGGAACGGAGTGAAACGGAACGCAAATTTCGTTCGTTCGAAACAAAAATATTGATGTTTATTCGATAAACTGATAAAATGTTTAAAACTAAAATTTTAATTGTTTAAACTAACTCAAATACACATTTATTTCGACAATACCCATTGAGGAGTCCCCCGTTCCGCAGTCGAGAACATAAACAAAACATATACTGATTTATCGACCGTATTCTATTAAAAACTTGATGATTTTGTGGCTATATCGGCCTCTTTCTACTCATAGTATAAAGGAGTAGAGATCAAAGTGGATAATGAAATGATAGATATGATAGAATTCGCTAGGTAGCGAACAAGTGTGAAAATTTTTTATAGAAGGTGAAATAAGGCAAGTAGGCCATGTATTGAACGAATACATCGAATGCGTGAAACTTCTGCCGTGGCCCGTGGCGTCATGGCAGATGGTCATGGGTTCAATCCCAGCCCCGGCACCTTCGTCAATTGCTCTTTCCCCCTGAGAGTAGCGGACACTAACCCTCTTCTGAGCCAATGGCTCAAAAGGATCCGGATATTTGGACATCGGCGAACGGCAACTCATAATGGACCCCCAATCGGACTGGAAACAGGAACAACCAACAGTCACACATCAGCTTCCTCGTGCTCATCATTTCACCATGATAGGGTAGAATAGGGTGAAATCAGTGCACCGGCAACCAGTTGGATATAGTAGAATTAGAATTGAATACATTTAGGCGATGTACAAATTGTAAGTACAGCTTCCAATTGGAATCGTTCATGTCATTGAATAATAAAAACCCAGATTAATCCACCTAGTGGTGATAGTGCCTTTCTCGTCGAATATGTATTCAACATTTTTTCCGGCCATAAGCTGAAGTGTTCCTGAATCCTGATAATTCTCTAGAACGGAATAAATCCCATTTTCTTCTTTTGTCACAGTGCTCGTTAACTTGTCAATGCGGGGTAGAGTTGATAAATAAAAAATGAATTTGATGAAAACATTCTTAAAAAATTAAGAAAAACCGCTTAACTCATCGGTTTTGATAAAAAAAACTTCTGGAAGACTCTAATTTCATTTTAAAATTGAAAAATTTATTGGTTTATTTATTTGTGCACTTCTTCAAAATGTTGAATTCCGACCAAAATTTCCAAAGGGGGACCCCTTCCGGAACACAACCGGTTTAGATACGGTATGAAACTATTTTCCTGCTTACCGTTCATCTGGTTATCGAAAAAGCCGCTCTTCGATGTGTCACATGCCTGGGTTTGGTTCACCTTTTTAATTGGCCACTTCCAGCAGGACATCCGGAACCGGTTCCGGAATACAATTAGTTCAGATATGGTCTGAAACTATTTTCTTGCTTATCGTTTATCTGGTTATCGAAAAAGCCGCTCTTTGATGTGTCGCATGCCTAGGTTTGATACACTTTTTTAATTGACCACTTCCGGAAGGACATCCGGAACAGGTTCCGAAACAGAACCGGATCAAACATGGTCTGAAATTATTTTCCTGCTTACTGTTCATCTGGTTATCGAAAAAGCTGCTCTTTGATGTGTCGCATGCCTGGGTTTGGTTCACTTTTTTAATTGGCCACTTCCGGCAGGACATCTGGAACCGGTTCCGTAACACCACCGGTTCAAACGAGGTTTGAAACTATTTTCCTGCTTACCGTTCATCTGGTTATCGAAAAAGCTGCTCTTTGACGTTTCGCATGCATGGGTTATGTTCACTTTCTTATTTGGTCACTTCCGGCGGGACACCCGGAACCGGTTCCAGAACACTACCGGTTCAGATATAGTCAGAGACTATTTTCCTACTTCCCGTTCATCAGATATTAGAAAATGCCGTGGTTTGATGGGTCGCATGCATGGGTTTGTTGCATTTTCATATCTGGCCCCTTCCTGGGGTACCGGTCCGGAACACCTAAATGGCCATAACTCCGGAACGGCTGGACCGATCTGAACCATTTTCAATAGGAAACAATGGGACAATGTACCCCATCGAATGAACCATCGGTCGTTGAAATCGGTTCATATTTACTATCTAAAAATGAGGTGACCTTTTTGTACACATACACACACATACATACATACACACACACACACATACACACACACATACATACACACAGACATCATCTCAACTCGTCGAGCTGAGTCGATTGGTATATAACACTTGACCCCTCCGGGGGCTCTATCAAATTTTCGTTTTTGGAGTGAACATATAGCCTTTCGGTACACCTTGGTGTACGAGAAAGGCAAAAAGGAAAAGTTCGGGAGCGTATGTTATCTAATAGAAGTAAACATGATGTTGGCATTGAAAGTACAACATGGGAAGTGGATTTTTCCAGCGAAGGAAATGACGTTATAAGTTTAATGAAAAAAAAAAAATGCATTTGCGTAGGGCTGACCTGTCACAAAAAAAAATAAAACATTTATTTCTAACATAATCTGTCAGAAGATGCATTTTTGTTTCAAACATGGATTGCATTTGCTTCAAATGTAACGTTCGATTTGCTCCAAACAGTTTTATTTTTGTGGCCTGAACAAATTAACAACTTATTTGAGTTTACCTCAAATATTTTTGATTTTAACATAGTTTTTTTTCTGCGTGCATAATCAAAACAAAACATGAAATAGGTTGCCAGCAATGGGTTCTTCCGTCGTCCACAGGGTTGCTAAAGGTTCAAACTAAAAATGAACACCGTTGTTTTGCATGAGGTGTCGTTCAAACCAACGAGGGTAGACGGTATCCCAATTTCTACCCCCTTGGAACATCGAAAAAAGCCTGTGCTGTTGCCTGTGTGTCCCAAGAGTTTGTCTCCCGTTTTTGCCGAGACACGGAGACGTATGAGTGAGAGCTTTCGTATCTGAGCGAGAAACATCACTCTCCTAAACAAACACAAGGAAGAGCGTGATAAAAGAGGGCGCAAGTACCCCCTCTTCCATCCTTCTCTTTCTCGTGTTAGTTTATGAGAGTGAGCAAGAAAACAGAAAAAGTTGTGTACGCTAGTGATCACAGCATATTATACATATACCTTACGACGCAGGGAGTAAAGAACAGTGCTTGGGACTGTGGTTGTCACTGTGAATTCGTTTGGTGCTCTCAACAAATAGAATAGACACTATAAATTAATAATTAATAAATTAATTAGAGAGTTTATGTTTCGGCAAAGTTGTTAGACTTGTCAAAGACTTACAAGTGATGATCCTCTTCCATCCGGAAAGTTTTGAGTTGGTGATATTTGACCCTAGAAATGCCCGAAGAGCTTCCGGAATCAGTTCCTGTGGCAAACAGTTGTGAAAAGAAAAAGTTGTCTGTGGAAAAAGGTTCCCGTTTACACTACACGGAGAAATCAAACTACCTAATTTTTGGGTCGATTTTACTCAAAGCTGAGTATATCGAATAAACTAGTTACCCAAAATTAGGTTGTTTTCCCTCTTTCCCCCACCGATGTTGTCAAAAACAAACAGAGATGCATCTACCCAATGGGTGTCCTTGAGCCCAATAAGCCAATTTTGAGTAAATGTAGGTATACTCAAATTTAGGTCGAATGAGGAGGGGTCTTGGGTTGAATTTACCTACTCTTAAGTATATTTTTTTGCTGGAGGTAAAGGCAATTTACCTAGTGTGAGTTTAATCGATTTACTCAAATTCGGCTTATTGGGCGGAACTATGGGATTGCGTCAAAAGAACTCAATTTTGGGTAGTTTGGTGGTTACAATACTCGATTTGGATTCAAAAAAAAAAAAATAAAACCCAAAATAGAGTTCGCAATGCGCGAACTAAAGTACACACTAAGTTTTTTTCGCCGAATCTCGGCAAACCGTTTGCCGAGATTGGCACCGCCGAGTGCTCGGCAAACATCTCAGCAAAAAATCAATTTGCTGGGAAATCGGCAATCATAGAAATGACATCTATTAATTATTTGCCGAGATTCTCAGCAAATATATTAGCTGAATCTCGGCAAAATAATTTCCAGAAGAAATGGATTTGCTGAATCTCGGCAAATTGATTTGTTTTTGTTTCTCAATGAGAGAATAATTGTTATTCATAAAATTAAGATTATGAACCCGCATGAAAAATCAGTATAAAAGCTTTATTATTGCACATTCTCCAAAGTTTTCATAGAATTCTAATGAAAAATAAATAATTTATTGCTGGAAGTGCTAATTTTTTGTTTCGCTTCAAATCAGAAAAATACACTCAACCAGGATTGAACAGCTCCCGAGATGCGACCAGCTTCTCGAAGAACACCATCAATCGGTGTATTTGCTATTCTGTAATAGATTTAAAATGAAATAATAGCAATAATCACTTACAGAAAGAACTTACATTCACTTTTCTATCGTTCGGAACAGCACCTTCGTCGTCTCGTATCACTGCTTTGTTTTGGTATATTTATTTTCTGGCAGAGACAGGTGGCTGCAAAACTGACAGTTCTTTTGCCGAAACTCAGCAATAGATGAGGAGATTGCTGAATTTTCGGTAATCTCGTTTGCTGATTTCAGTAAAATCAGTGTTTACCGATGAGATCAGCAAAAAATGCTGTCAGTTTTTCCGCTTATCAAAGAATTTGCTGATATTTCGGTAAAACATTTTGGACAATCTCGGCAAAAACGTGTTGTTTGCTGAACTATCAGCAAAATCTGGATTTGCCGTTTGAAATCAGCATTTTTTTCTGCCGAGCTCAAGAATCTTTTTCAAGTGCGTAAGATGACCGATAGTTGATAACAGTAGACCCCCGGTCATCGGTGCAAACGGTTTAACTGCAATGCTTTTAAATGACAAGTCCGGCAAGTGCAACAAATTTGCAGATTTCGGTGCGCAAAGTTAGTCCCATAAACAGACGGTTGAACTTTTCGTTCAATTGACGTCAATCGACGAGTTGTTGACGTCTGTCAAACGTTGCAGTTACTGTCGTCTGAAAATAAAAATAGGTTCAAAATGGTTACTCTAATATGGTGGTTCACGTGGCTTGGTTTTCATATATGGATCGAAAAGCGTTGCAAACCAATTCAATTGAATTCCTATCTTTGGCAGTTCATGAATGGAATCTCATCAATCAATGGTCTCTTTTGTTGTGGAGTCTCACATAATCTGGATCGGATGCTGCGGATTATTCAGTCAGTATTTGCTTTCCGAATAGTCGATAGAATACTGATGATTCACGGGAGCTTAACTGCTTGATATAGTCTATTTTATGAGGCTAGTCAAACGACAGAAGTACGCGCTCTGATGTTTACGTTTTCAATCATCATCTGGTTGATGATGGTTAATGACTGCGCGCAAGTCAAGCGTAGTTTTTGAAACTGGCTAGAACAATAATTAGAAATTTTTATTTAATTTTTTTTCGCAAGTTAACGAGTGAATCGCAACAAAAAAAATACCTGATCAATTATTGAGTTTTGTATTGCTTTTCTGACAGCTTTTTAGCCTATTTTGGCTCAAATTTCTC